>NC_053027.1:483935437-484036186 GCF_003073215.2 Triticum urartu
CTACTAGCTCGTAAGCAACAGGTTCGATTCACGGGAGGGGGTCATCTTGAGTGTACTCATATGGTACCCAATTGCACTTGGTCAGCTGATGGGCATACCTTCCAGTCTGATTTCAAAATTTTGCCGTTGAAGTTTTATGATGGGATTATTGGTATGGATTGGTTGGCAGCGCGAGGTACTATGCAGGTGAACTGGGACCAGAAGTGGCTTTCACTCGAGCATTTGGGGCAACAGATTCTTCTCCAAGGGCATCCCCCTGCTGTGTTTGATCTTACAGTTGTTGAGCTCCAGTTAATTCAAGGGCAACAAAATCTAGAGCTTCCTGTTGAAATTCAATGCCTACTGGATGGGTTCTCTGCAGTGTTTGAGGCTCCCACTGGACTTCCGCCTCGTCGTGCTTGCGACCACAAGATTCCGTTGATTCCCAGCGCACAGCCAGTGAACATCCGCCCGTATCGTTTTTCTCCTGAACTCAAGACTGAAATCGAGAGGCAGATCACAGAAATGTTGTAGTCGGGTGTCATCAAGCCCAGCACTAGCCCGTTTGCCTCGCCCATTATCATGGTCCGGAAAAAAGATGGAACATGGCGCCTATGTGTTGATTATCGCCATCTGAATTTGTTGACGCTGAAGAGCAAATATCCAATGCCTGTTATCGATGAACTATTGGATGAATTATCCGATGCATCTTGGCTTACCAAGCTGGATCTCCGCGCCGGTTATCACCAAATCCATTTGGCCCCTGGGGATGAATACAAGACAGCGTTTCACACACACAATGGCCATTTTGAATTCTCAGTCTTGGCTTTTGGGCTCACTGATGGACCTTACACTTTCCAATCCGTTATGAACACAGATTTGTCACCTGTTCTACGTCATTGTGCTGTGGTGTTTTTCGATGACATCCTTATTTTTAGCAAGAAATATGATGAGCATATCAAGCACTTACGCAGGTGCTTCAGATCCTTGAAGAGAAGCAATGGAAAGTCAAAGGGTCCAAGTGCACGTTCGCCCAGAGATCTGTGCAGTATCTCGGTTATGTGGTGTCGGAAGAAGGTGTTGCTACTGATCCCCAGAAAGTGACTGACGTTCAGAACTGGCTGGTCCCTACTTCTGTCAAAGAACTGCATGGGTTTTTGGGTCTGTCAGGTTACTACCGTAAATTTGTCCGTCAGTATGGTGTTATCATCCAACCTCTGACACACTTGCTTAGCAAGAATGTTCCGTTTGTCTGGACAGCTGACTCTCAATTAGCCTTTGACACCTTGAAGCAAGCTTTAGTGAGTGCCCCTGTGTTGGCCTTGCCGGATTTCAAAGTTCAATTTGTTGTTGAGACTGATGCAAGTGACACGGGCGTGGGCGCTGTACTGATGCAACACGGCCACCCGCTGGCATATGTAAGCAAGGGACTGGGTCCAAGAACTAGGGGTCTGTCGACTTATGAAAAAGAGTATATGGCCATATTACTAGCTGTTGAACAGTGGCGTCCATACTTGCAACATTCAGAGTTTTTGATTATGACAGACCACTGCAGTTTGGCGCATTTGGGCGACCAGCGTCTGCATACTCTGTGGCAACAGAAGGTCTTTACCAAGCTACTCGGCTTACAATTTCAGATCAAATACAAAAAAGGGATTAGCAATGCAGCAGCTGATGCTTTGTTGCGCAGACCTGCACCTGACACTTGTTTAGCGACTGTTAGCCATGGCCGTCCTGCTTGGATGATGGACATCGTGGATGCTTATACTTCGGACCTGCAGCACAAGAGTTGCTGGCTCGCTTGGCTGTCTCGACTACAACGGATGATCATTACTCCTTGCGCAATGGGTTGATTCATTACAAAGACCGGGTCTGGATTCCGGATTCTCCTGATCTCAAACAAAGGATTCTTGCTGCTCTTCATGATTCTCCAATTGGTGGGCACTCTGGTATACCTGTTACCTTGCGCCGCATTAAGCAGAGTTTTTATTGGAAGGGTTTGCACGCTTTTGTCCATCAATATGTGCAAGAATGTTCTATCTGTCAACGCGCTAAGCCTGATCGCGCTCGCTACCCGGGGCTACTGGAACCATTGCCGGTCCCCTCGCAATATTGACAGATGCTCACAATGGATTTCGTGGAAGGTTTACCACGCTCCGGCCGTTTTAACTGTGTGATGGTGGTAGTGGATAAATTGTCCCGTTATGCTCATTTCGTCGGCCTGTTTCATCCGTTTACTGCACCAGTGGTGGCTGCCGCGTTCATGGATAATGTGCATAAGCTTCACGGGATGCCTGAATCCATTGTGTCTGATCGTGACAGGATTTTCACCAGCCGTTTCTGGCGCGAATTGGCTGCTCTTTCCGGAGTCAAACTTCGCATGAGTTCTTCTCAACATCCGCAGATAGATGGCACTACAGAACGAGTGAATCAGTGTCTGGAAGGGTATTTGCGTTGTTTCACCCATGCCTGCCCTGTCAAGTGGGCGCAATGGTTATCTCTTGCTGTATTCTGGTATAATACTAGCATGCATTCTGCCCTGGATGGTAAATCGCCCTTTGAGGTCCTATACGGCCACTCTGCTCGTCAGTTTGGGATCACTGCATCTGATGCCTGTTCAGTTCCTGAGCTTACATAATGGCTTGGAGAACGTGCTTTAACACTTTGTCTTCTTCAACAACATTTGGAGCGCATCAAAAATCGTATGAAGTACCAGGCCGATAAGAAAATATCTGATCGCGTGTTCTAGGTGGGCGACTCTATATTTCTGAAACTTCGGCCATACATTCAATCTTCTGTCGCTCCACGTGCTCACCATAAGCTGCTGTTCAAGTACTATGGACTGTTTCCGGTGCTTGAACACATTGGTGCCACGGTCTATCGTCTTCAATTGCCGCCCAAGTCTCGCATCCACCCTGTGATCCATGTTTCTCAACTAAAGAAAGTGCTTGGGGAGCACTGTCAGGTAGAAGCTGCTTTGCCACCTACTGATGACATTCTTTCTGTGCCAATCAGAGTATTGCAGCGCAGATTCCGTCGAGTGGGTGATATAGCTGTACCACAAGGCTTAATTCAGTGGTCTGGGCAAACTGAAGACCTGGCGACTTGGGAAGATTTACAGGAACTGCAGCAGCGTTTTCCTCGTGCAACAGCTTGGGGGCAAGCTGTGTTCCAAGGGAGAGGGAATGTTAGCATCACCGAGCCGGTTACAGAGGATGACGGCCAGGGCAGCCAAGACCCAGTCAAGAAGCCACTGACGTCAGGGCCCACAGGAGGGTCAGGCGCCCATCCACGCGCTATGCTGGCAAGGAATGGACCACGAGGTAGGATAAATAAGGAGGACGGCTTCCTTGTGAGGGCGGCCAGTTTGGCACGGCAGTCCGCCGTTTGCTTGTAACTCTCTTCCTCCTTTCTCCCTGCTTGTAATTTCGAATTAGAGCTACAGATCCGAGTGATGTTCATCAATAGAGAGATACCCTAGCCTGTTGCTAACAAGGTCTCCAGCTCTTCCCTTAAAATTTTACCCTTTCAATGGCTCCTTAAATTTGAGGGGTCATTCATCCTGTCTGATTTTTCATAGCCAAGTTCAGAGGACTTCTCTAGGCAGATTCAGGCAAAGGTTTAGGAGGCATCCCATAGCTAGTTGCTGGTGTTTCTCTTTTCCTTTTGGCTAAAACTTCCCCTAATAATGTGGTGGAAACAGAAACATGCTATCTATGCCTTTGTTGCACATCCTGACTACAAAAAATCTTGTGTAAATTATGGATGAAAATCAGCTTTGTGGTTTTTTCCGCGTGATCTGATGGCTGTCGATCGGGAACTATGGAAAAGTGCCATGTGTAGGCGTACCTATAATATAATATACTTGTATAGAGCTTGTGTCAATTAATTCGAATCGGTGGGAGTAGCTTACTTCTTTGCAGGAAATTATAGAGGTGAAAATTGGCTCCTACAGTTAAGAAAACTAAATGCTACCTTGCGTATTATTACGTAAATTGGTCGCAATATATTTCGATGAGAATTGGTTATATGAAATATCACGAGAACTAAAACTAAAATAAATTATATTTATTGTATATTTATTAAGTACAAGTAACATAATAGAATAGAAATGCTTGGGTATTTTCACATGCATGATTGCTTGTAGTGGCAGACTTTTTCTTCTCAAAAATAACTTCAGGTGTGACTCTCAAGTCATTGTCATATACTCGTTGGGAGAGTTGTGTTGATAGTGTTAAGGCTATAAGGATTCAGCTACCAGAAATAAGGGAGGCTTTACTACAAGTGGCTGGAAATGATAAAGATCCATCGACAAATAGTGAAGCTCAATCATCGGCACAAAATGATCTTTGTGACTTTGAATTCTTAGTGTCAATAATCATATGGTATGAAATATTATCAGCTGTTAATTTGGTCAACAAAGAGTTACAGTCAAAGGATATGCTTATTGATAATGCAATTGAGTTTGTAAAAGGCTTGATTTCCTTCTTCACTATGTATAGATAAACTAGCTTTTCAAAAGCATTGGAAGGTGCAAAAATAGCAATGGAGATGGATATTAATCCAGAGTTCCGCAAGCGTAAAACTAAGAGAAAAAGGCAATATGATGAGGGCGCGGATGATCCATCTATTTTTTCACAATTGGCAGAGGAGTCATTTAGGGTCAATATTTTTTTGCATATTGTTGATCAAGCTATAGTTTCACTTAACACAAGATTTGAATAGTACGAGGGGTATGAAAAAATATTTGGTTTCTTGTTTACTAAAATATTTGGTTTCTTGTTTACTTTAGCTGGCTGCGATCCTTGGATGACAAGAGTTTGTTGGTTGCCTGTGTTAATCTTGAAGATGCACTTAAGAATGGAGAACATAAAGATATTGATGGACTTGAATTGTCTTGCGAGCTACTTTTTCTCTAGGACTCACTTCAGAAATCTATGGGCCCACTTGATATTCTGATTTTTTTAAGAAGTGCTCCTTAATCTATCCTAATGTTGTTATTGCATACAAAATTTTGTTAACCATTCATGTGACATTTGCATATGTGAAAATGACTTTTTCTAAACTCAAGTTGTTGAAATCCTACTCGAGTTCTACTATGACACAAGAAAGACTCAATGGATTGGCAACAATAGCACTTGAAAATGATGTCTTGGAGAAGATTAATAGATATGAAGATTTGATCAAAGATTTCATTTAAAGAAATACTTGAAGAGTGCTGCTTTTTGGTAGAAAATGAGGTTAGTTTATTGCTTTAGTACCATCTTTACTATATTACCGTTAGTATTTGATGTATTTCCTAAATACTGTACCAAATAAGACATATTTGAAGTTAAATAATTAAGTGAGAGTATGTTGTACTTACATTTTCGTTTTAGGCCCCCAAATTTCTTGAGATGGCCATGGGACCATGTACTGGCATTGCGAGTTGGAGCAGTCGTTGCCTTCCATGCCGAGCTGTGTGCACGCCATGAAGTCGCACGAAAACGAGGTGTAGGTGGTGGAGTTGTTGGGGTCGACAAGCACCGACCTGACCATGGAGTTGTAGTGTACCCACGACACGTCGTTGCCAGTGTCCATAATCATGGCCTGCTACACCGTCGGCGAGTCGATGCCGACTGTGATGATGTACTCCAGTGTGCCTAAGGCAGAAGCTAGTTCTATCGACACCTTGACCTACACCAACTACTAGAGCCCATCGAGGTAGTGCTGGACGTAGGCAACTCGGATATTGTCACGACGGAGCACCTCTTCGAAGGTAGGCTCCTCCTTGGTGGGCACCGGCGAGCATATGACATACTGTCGTTCAAGGGAACCTTGGCTCCATTGGACGCTGATGGAGTCGGACTCACTGCAAAATCAACGCACGGATGGAACAATCATTAACCAAGTTTTGCAGAAACTGCACCCATTCATCCACACTACTGATCTAGTACATACCTTTGGTCACCAAATAGTTTGCGGAGGGGGTGAGGGGCATTGGCCCCCTCATCTTAACGCATAGCTCTATCTCTGTTAGTATGCCGGTATGTTGTATTTGTGGTGTAAATATATATTTTATATTAATTAGACAACCCTAACCGAAAATCCTGGCTACGCCACTGGACGAGAGCATGGCAGATAATGCACAACATGAGGCAGAGCTAGTTTGAGACGAACGTCATGGCTTCTCCTTACATCCCAGGGGATCTTGAAATCCGCTTGGTGCTGCGCGACGGGAGATGGGTCTCTAGGTGGCAAGAGAAGGGGGATTCGCGAGAGGAATTGGGGAGAGACCGAGAGAGACAGAAGCAACTGGTGTCCAACCTGGAGGGCAGATGCAGCGGCGTGTCATGTTTGCCTTGCTACTAGTGAGTGAATGCTTGCAGTAGCTAAGCAAATAGTGACGACATTGCTTGATTTGTTACTAGTGCTTTGCCAAGGGGCAGGGCTACTTATAGGAAATGCAACTTCAGGAGTAAGTAATTCCTAAGCTAGCATGGATGAAAGTTTGCATGTGTGTTCTCAGAGGGAAAAGGAGGAAAAGAAAACATCGTGGACCGCACACGCCTGCTAACCTCAATGACATGTGGTCTCATTATATGTTGGAGCGTACTCTACAATCGGATGCGCGATTCTAATTCATTTTCCTTTTTTTCTTTTGCAATGAAAAGGTGAATATATTGAGTGACAATCAGAGATACACTTGGAGTATAATCGAAAAAAAATATACACTCGTTGAACACATTTTCCTTTCATAGCTAAGCAACACAATTAAGGTCACTAATGAAGTGTCTTTTTTCTTTGGTACGTACCGCGCTGCTGTTGCTTTGCCGCAATTGCTCATCGGTTCACCCCACACATCTAGGCCCTCAATTGTTTTCGGCAGAACATTTCATTTTTGAGAAACGTGTTGGTGATGCCGTGCGTCGGAGCCATTATCGATCGGGCCAAGGACGCCATGTGAAACTGAAGTTCATGCTTGCTTAAACGGGTGGCTGAATCGTGCAATGCAAGTGCTGTCACGGAGCAGATCAGGTGTGTACATGGATAAAGCCAAACGGCCAAACGACGATACAAGGTGCCAGATCGGAATGTATGTATGTGGTCAGATGCTACTAGCCCTCGGAGACTACAACCGACGTACGTGATGATCGGTCTTTTTGCTACTTGTTGGCTTTGCTTTGTTTGCTCACTTGTTCTTGTAACATACTAGCGTAACCCGCGCGGCGGCACGCCGCGCTCGATGATCACTTGCAAATGTGCAATCTATTGATTCAAGAGTGGATCAGTGCATGCACATTTAATCTCAGAACAGTGCATATAGACATTATATTAAAGAAACCGAGCATATAAAGCTATTAAATTTTTTCAAATGTAGGGATACAAAGATACAAATTAAAAGTGGCACACTTCTAAGGCAAACAAACTATTTAAACTACATACAGTTCACTGTAGGCAAAGAACTGTATATAGAAACACAAACACACTACATAAATGAGCTAGAAGTAGTTGTTGGTGGATTAGATCATCCTAGTATACCCTCCTGCGGGATTGGTGCTTGTGACAAAGTGATAAAGTGATTTTGCAAATTCCCGCACACGTCCGACGGGAGGGTTCGCGCCTGTGTATGTGATAATGGGATCGTCGTTGTTTGGACGCTGGGGATACATGCGAAGTGATAATATATCAAAGAAGTTGTTGCATATCTTTGCCAGAATCATTGTTTGTCTTGTAATTTCATTTTGCTGTGCAGTTACTTGCTGGCGGGCCATGTTGAACCACCATTGCTTTGTTTGAGCCTTCTCTCTTGCTGTAAACAACCTTTCCTTTGCGACTTCAAGGGCATAGTAATTATGGTCTTCGATAGAAATATTATAGTCTGCACAGATGCATTGTAACGCCACCTGAGCTGCCTTTTCCATTGCTTCATCTTCTATATTAGCTGCCTCTCCTTCATATGCAGTGGCGAATCTTGCACAAAATTGAAGGGTAGGCTCAAAACATCAAGTTTCTAAGTCTACTGAGCAAATTCATTGCAGTTTACATGTTAAACACCTCAGTATAATTCTCAAGTTGCATGTTTAGCTGAAATATGATTTTTGGAGGGTAGGCTTCAGCCTATTGAAGCCCCCCTAGTGGAATCGCCACTGTTCATATGTAATGGAGGATTCTCTGAAACTATATCTCTGTCATGGCAGAGCAATTAGTACGGACGCTTGTATCATACCTTCATGTACATACCAACAGGTGTAGCCTTGTACTTTTAGGCCAACTGTTCACTCACTGTTTCAAGTATTGGTCGTCTTGGAATGTATATACTATAAGATTCTCCTCCTGCATGGTAGAATTTGTAATATGATAAGTTGCTACTTGCAAGGGATAAACGAAGACAAAAAGTTAGGTGAAGCCAAGAGCTTACCGAGCTGCTTCCGCTCCCATGATCAAAATTTAGGACTGGATGTTTGCCCTTCTTAATTTGCTTTGCTACGGAGGATGCTCTTTGGGGGCGGTAAGCTTCGTCCATTGTGGTATACTGAGCTGATCTTGCTCGTGAATGCACAACCGGTAATATATAGAGCATGTACAGGTAAGTGAGTCAACGTTGCGCTTCGTTGAGGCCGCCAAATGGCATGGATTTTCTACACGCTACTTCAGTAGGTGTCACACCTGGTTCTACATGGAGATAAAAGGAAAGATGGACCGAGTAGGCATCACTCAAATACCAACCATATATACAATATAGAATCAGATACAGAAGGAAATTATCAGTAGCAGCAGCGGCACAGGCACAGTAAAAAAGGTGAACTTACCAAGAGGAGTAGGCCTTCCTTCAAACAAAAAATACAAAAATAATAATATGATTGTGCGGTTGTGCCTGCGGTCACCACATCTTCAAAATAGTGAAAATTCATGAAACCACAAAAGCTCAATCTGCAAAAACCTTAAACACTAAATGTAGTACTATGTCCACACTTCGTTTCTGATTCATTAGATTGAGCTCCGCATGTTATCAACTAATACTCCATCCGTTCATAAATATAAGCCTTTTTAGAGATTCTATAGTAGGAACTACATACGCTGCATTATCAAACTTGCTTGTAGATTCCTGCACCTCAAGTACATCAAAAGATGCATAAATAATTAGTGCAAATTGGAAGGCTCACTATACATAGGAATTTGATTTCTCTCATACTTCAAACAGAAGAACTCAAACAGAGTAGCACGTCAGCGGAGCTGCATGCATGAAACACGTACATCAAAAAGCAAAAGGAGAGAGAGAGAGAGAGAGAGAGAGAGAGCCGAATTTATTTTGATTCCTGTACGCCGTCTCGTTCTCTATTGATCTCTCACACCTGGTGGAAGCAGCTAGCAAACAGCACACGGCCCGCAAACGACGGTCTGTCCTTCAGATGACTGGTTTTTGACGGATAATCATGCAGCTAATCTTGAAGGACAAACAGTGCAGCGGCATAGTGTACGTGCTGTGGTCCGTGCTCTTGTTGACGGAAAGCACGTACGCTCGGTGATGGCGGCATGCGGCGAACTGCAACCGGGCCTTGAAAGTGCGCTGCCCGCACGCGGAGGCGTTGCCGGTCTCGTCGCGACTGGCTGCTACCACAGTGCGGCGCCGTCCGAGATGGGTCGGAAGGGGTGAAGCATGGATGAATGCACCGCGGCGTACCTCGTCCCCGGTAGAGGGTGGAGGATGGACGACCTCCAGCGCAGCAAGGATAGGCTGCATGTCGTCATCACCATGGGATCATCATCGGCGGCATGGTGCCAACCGGGAGTGTGGTGGAGGGTAGCGCGAAGCACGCCGATGGCAGCACTGCGGCAGTGAACAGGATGCGGGCAGCGCACACGGGGGACCCAGGCAGCGGCAGCTCGGCCCAGCCTTCAACGTGGAGCTCCGAGAGGAGGTCTGCCACATCGTCGTGGAGATGGCCGCGGCGGCAGAAGCGGGACGGCGCCGCGGCGGTGCCTCGGACGACGACGCCGGGGGAGGGATCCAGTGGCCAGGGGCACCGGCAGCCTGGATGGGCGCTCCTCCGCATGGCTTCCACAAAGAGGAGATGGCCAGATGGGGATTGAAAGAAGATGAGGCGAGAGCCTGCCGGGGGTCCTTTTATATGCGCAATGGGCGGCCAAGCGGTGGCGGAGATTGGACTCAATACTTCTCGACAGAAATATCTGGAGAGACCGAGCGAGGCAACACGGGCGAACACACGTATCTACAGGAAAGGAGAGGAAAAAATCTACAGGAAAGAAACTTACTAACCCGTGCAGGACGCAACGGCCGGCGAACAGCACGGCGGCAACGCCTCCTAAGGGCATGTACAATGGTTAATAAGATAGTTTTATCTTAAGTTTTGCATGTAATTTAAAGATGACAAAGAAAAATATCTATAATGAATCATCTCTTAGCCTCATCTTCAATAACTAACAATTCCTAAAAATGTGGTGAGACATATTGTGTTAAGAGATCATCTCTTGTCTTATTTTAAATAAGAAAAGATAAGCCTTCTTTTATGAATTCTCTCTCCTCCACCTCATTATTTATCCTACGTGGCACTTCTAAGATAACATCATTGGACATGCCTAAATGAGCCGCAGGAGAACGACCGCCGTCATTACGCACACGGCCGATAACAGCCGCCCGGATCCAGGAGGACACCCCCGCCGGCCTCGACCAGACCGGATAACAGCAGGAGTAACCATCTCCACCTCTAATAAATTATACCGCTAAATGCAGTGACGAACGCGCAAGTGACCGAAACGAAGACAAATGAGAGCCCCGTATTTATAGCATCCAACGACGAAGCGAAACACAAGTTGAAGACAACCACTCAATGCAGAAGAGAAGCAGCTAGAATGACGGAGAAAAGCGACCTCACGCCTGGAAAGCACGAACGAAGCGGCGGCTGATTTAAGAAGGGAGTCCGTGCCGCAGGAGAAATCCAAAACCGAAACAACCACAGCATGAAAGCACAGCCGAAGCGGCGACCGGCTTCAGAAAAAGCACCCGTGTCGTAGGAGAAATCCAAAATCAAAACAGCCACCAGTATGGAATTCACCTATGGCACCAGAACCCACGTTCAAATGCAGGCCCACCTAGCAGTCCCGCACCAGCGCACACAGGCATAGACAGACAAACGGGAGAAGACAAAGCACATCGAGGAAAGAAAAATACAAAGCGGCAGTCTAGGGAGAAGCATGCAGAGCCAACCACAAAACGCCAATAACGATGTAATCAAATCGAAACTGAATACAGACCACGCATGCAAGCCAATGAGAACTGCTCCATCGTGCATGCATGCAACCAATAGCGTGCTGCAGCCAGAATCCCACCCACAAACGCTAAACGCACACAGCCGTAGACACCGCCAGGTCCCCCAATAATGCACGTGTCCCATCCTGGTTGGTCCGGTTTTCACTGATAAGAAAAAGTTAAAAAAACAAGATAAACTAAACCTGGCCAGGTTTAGTACATGTATAATACATTGGCTACATTCATGCTATACATCCGGGTGTGTGCCGTGTGTGTGTGTTCGTGTGATGACAGCAAAAGAAAAGAAATAATAAAGACAAAATGTCAACAACTGCGACCTGCCAACCAGATCATACATCGTACGAATACGGAACAAGGCACAAATACCATACTTTCTTTTTTCAGAAGTTGCCTACATACACATGAATGTAACCTCCACCTACAGAACACTTAACTTGGTTGCAATCAACTCAGTGCAGTACAAGGAAGTTCACACCAAATAAGGATCTTACTGTAGATCACAATTACTTAATACCCTTAAAATAATATAAAATAAGAATCATATCATAGATCACCAAACATGACAAGTAATTGAGAGAACCACTCTATCGAAATTACGAATTACTAGCTAGATACTCAATGGACGTCCAAGCATTCTTTCGGTGAACTTTGTTATGATTAGAGAATAATGCTCTACACCCTAATACAGGTGTGGCTATATATATAGGGATTGACTATTGGTCACCCTGAGTGAGAAATAGTTATTTTTCACCCCCTCTATTTTACCATCAATGGACCGTAATTTTACGTTCCGTAAAGTGTCTTATTCCCGATGTGAAAAGAGACTGTAATAAAATATAGAATAGTCGTAAAAAACATTTTATGTTATGTAAAATTACAAACGTAAAAATATAATGTAAAATACACATAAACTGCAAATTTCTTGTCTTATGACCTATATTTCTTATGCCAAATTTTACGTAGTGAATCAATAAGAATGTAACTATTTGAATTCCAAACGTAATTTAATTATGAAATGATCATAAGATTACCTCGGGTGAAGAATAACTTATTCTGCACTCTGGGGGATGAATAGTATCACTGAGATTGACTATTCGTCACCCTGGGTGAGGAATAGTTATTCTTCACCCCCCTCTATTTTACCATCAATGCACCATAATTTTACGTTCCGTAAATTTTGTCTTATTTTCGACGTAAAAAGAGACCATAAGAAAATATATAACCGTCATAAAAAATATTTTATGTTATGTATAATTACAAACATAAAAACATAATGTAAAATACACATAAACTGTAAATTTTCTTGTCTTATGACCTATATTTTTATTTTCTTTTGTCTTATTTCTGCACTCTGGGGGATGAATAGTATCACTGAGATTGACTATTCGTCACCCTGGGTGAGGAATAGTTATTCTTCACCCCCCTCTATTTTACCATCAATGCACCATAGTTTTACGTTCCGTAAATTTTGTCTTATTTCCGACGTAAAAAGAGACCATAAGAAAATATATAATCGTCATAAAAAATATTTTATGTTATGTATAATTACAAACGTAAAAACATAATGTAAAATACACATAAACTGTAAATTTTCTTGTCTTATGATCTATATATATATATATATATATATATATATATATATATATATATATATATATATATAGTGTTACTATTCATCACCCAGGGTGCAGAATAAGTTATTATTCACCCGAGGTAATCTTACGATCGCTTCATAAACAAATTACGTTTGGGATACAAATAGTAACATTCATATTGATTCACTACGTAAAATTTGATATAAGAAAACAAAAAAAAAGTTATAAGACCAGAAATATCGCATCTATATATGTTTTACACTATGATTTTACGTTCGTAATTTTAAGTAACATAAAATATTTTTTACGACGAGCATATATTTTCTTACGTTCTCTTTTTACGTATGAAATAAGACAAAATTTACGAAACTTAAAAATATGGTGCATTGATGTCAAAATAGAGAGGGGGTGAAGAATAACTATTCTTCACCCAGGGTGATGAATAGCGCGACCGAGGGTCGCGCTATTCATCATCCTGGGTGAGGAATAGTTATTCTTCACCCCCCTCTATTTTACCATCAATGCACCGTAATTTACGTTCCGTAAGTTTTGTCTTATTTCCGACGTAAAAAGAGACTGTAAGAAAAAAAAATAATCATTGTAAAAAATAGTTTATGTTATGTAAAATTACGAACGTAAAAACATAATGTAAAATACACATAAACTACAAATTTTCTTGTCTTATAACCTATATTTTTATATTCTTATGCCAAATTTTACATAGTGAATCAATAGGAATATAACTATTTGAATTCCAAACATAATTTAATTATGAAATAATTGTAAGATTATCAAGAATAACTTATTCTACATCCTAGGTGATGAAAAACCAACCAACCAACCAAATCCACCCCTCATGTAAACCTCCCTCCTGTAGTAATTGGTGGTAAAAGGATCCATGGGTATTATTACTGGAAGCTAAGTGTATTACGATAGAACCTAAACCTAGAATTAAATTGTAAAAGAGTCTACCACATTCACTACAAACTGCAAAGCGTTTTACCATCAAGTTTAATGCCAGATTAAATAGTAAATGAATCTAGTATTTTTACTACAGAACACTAAGCATCTTACAGAATGAACAAACCAATTATTCCATGGATTGAGCATTGAATAGCACGTGCATATGTAGTAAATAGATTATCATTTTTACTACATGTTACATAGGACATTACCACTAATTGTTCACGCAGGCTTTCACAGTAAAGAGACCAGTAAGTTTTATTATATATTACATCAGACATTACTATCAATTTACGACCATGCCTATATACTTCCTTCATCTAAGTGTATAAGTCACCTTACGAAAACCAAATAATTTCAAAACACTATGGCGTGAAAGAGTAGTACTAGTTGCATGCATATTAATTAGACCCCATCTATTAATTGAAGGACCAATGCATGCAATTTCTACGGGACGCTATTGGTATTTGAAGAGGTCTTCTAATTAATAGCACGTTTTTAGTTGAGAAAAGAATAATGTGATTGACTTCATCCGCCATTCAATTATTTTTTCTAGTCCAATCTCTTTGCGCCTAGGTTACGGTGCACCTTCTAAGAGCAAGTATAATAAGTCCTACTCAGCAGGCTACAAGACTTGCCACGTCACAAAAATCCTACATGGAAGAGAGAGAAGTGAGGAGAGAGAGCTAGTCGCCCGCCTATATGCATGTTACGAGGCGCAATAGCTGGCTTGCAGCCCGAGCTGCTGCCTGTAAACCAGCGCTTTGCCATTCCTCCCAATCCCAGCATGCAAAGATTAATACTTAAATCTAACCCAACAGCTAACCTATAGCTGTCCTATTATATGGTGTTGGCTGTATGAAGACTATAGATGACATGGACATGACTATAGAACCGGCCGCTGCCTCTCTTATTAACCATGCTCTAAGATGCCTAATTCACCTAGATGGAGGGAGTAGTAATGAAGTTAACATTTTTACTACATGTCACACGGGCTATTACTATCAATTTATGACCATGCATCTATAGTGCTCCCTCCATCACAGTTTAGAAGGCACAGTTAAATTTGCATGTGTTTCCATAATAGACAAGGTTTAAGGCGCATTGCATTTATTTTTAGTAGCTAATTAGTACTCCGATATATTATTTCTATATGCATGTGTAGTGTGAATGTTATTTTTTAGCCCATCTCAGAACCAATAGATAACCACCGAGGTCCCAGAGAATTTCTAAGCACGTCTTCTAAACCGTGACGGAAAAAGTAATGAAGTTAACACTTTTTACTACATGTCACATAGGCTATTATGATCGAGTGGGAAGAGAAGCACGAGGATACGCATATATATAGTAAATGTGCCCGTTGCAACGGGAGAAACAAATTCTAGCATGCATTAATGAAACAAATTCTAGCACAGCAAATAATCAATCCCAAGGCGGTCACTCTGTTTTATTGGTGTCCAAAAAAAAATCTAAATTAGCTAGAAGATTGCCTCATCCCTTCCTAGGAGAATGTATCCTGTGCACCGGATGAATTGGTGCAACGAATGTGCCGACTGATTCTGGGCCACTGGATGAAGAACAGACGGGTTGGATCTTAGTATAAGGTGGCAGCCGGTACATTTCACACAATGGACCTTGTAAAGTCATTCAACTACACAAGCAGTCCTTCCAAGATCCCATCGTCTTCTTCCCTTCGCTCTTCTCCCTTCTGTACCTGTACACCGAGGATTTGCAAGCTAGGGTTAGCGATTTGCTTCATCGCCTCTCTCCTCCACCTCCCCCTCTGCTGGGCCACTCTGACCTTCTCCCTACTGTATTTTGTACCTAATTCCAGCTCTGTACAAGCGCCCCCTCTCCCCTGAAACGACCGCGCCACCGACGAGCGCTTACATGTAGCGCCGCCGTGCTGTAGGTCTGGGCAACATTGACCCAGCCATCGCAAAGCCGGCCATCTTCTGCAGCTTAAAGTATCCAGGGTATGATCTCTTATTGAGTTATCCAAATATTATGTTTCCTCCCATCTGTCAATTTCCCCCAATTGCAGCAATGGTGTAGCAAACAGGCAAAGAGATGTGCTCGTTGTTCCCATACTTAATTCGTAAACAATTTTCATATCTCCTGCAGACTATAAAGTAAGATTTGTGCATGAATGTTATGACTTGTATGTGAAAAAGCGAGTTAGCATACATGTCTGGAGTAGAATATACTTTGAAGTGTCTTATTTTGATTCACTTTGTTGATCGTAAAATGAAACTGCACTTTAATGTCCAATTGAACTTTCTGAATTCATTACTAGTTCTTCTTATTCATGCCTTTTTTCTTTGTTGCAATCCACATTCAAACAATTCTTTAAAATAACAATACTGATCTAGCGTACATGCCTGGAATCATCTCACAAATTTTTGATACATGTAATTGTAGTACATGTGAATTTTACTTGTAGATGTACTCTGACCGACCTGTGCCTATGGCTATTGCTATTTTTGTTCAACTGTTTCTGAACTAAGCCCGATGCTCGCAACCGAGAAATCACACTTTCAGGTTTCATTCTAATAAATGAAAGCAAGGGGTGTATCCCTTTTCTCTACAAGAAAATATGATTCTTCACTTGATTTATAACAATTTCAGGTTAGTTGTAGTCCCCTTCTTTTAATTTTTTCTGTACCTCATGTACTTGCAGGAATGAAGAGCAGACATTAAGGTCAAGATCTGGAACAAGAATATATTTTGTAATGGCAGCAAGTAAGAATATATTTTTTGCAATCAACACTCACCAATGGTTTTAGGAGTAAGAGCCATGATCTGGTACACAAATCTTAAGCAGTGTCACTGAAATGGTCTTTAGCATAAAGTTTATTCTTACCCAATCAGATAATTTGGTTGACCTCTCATATTGGATATGCTTCTAAAAATAGATGATGTTCCTATTTTTTCAGGTACTGTCTGGATGTTCAGCTGCAAGCTCATTTATAGTTACTTTGTCTCTTCTAGCCAGCCAAGATATCTCTGTCAGATGATGAGGGGAGCTGCTAATTCAGGATATATTGGCATCTGAAACGTAATGTATCTCTTGTAGTAAAGTTATTGACAACAGAACATGGTGGACCTTCTGTTCAAGAGTTGTGTAGAACAAGCTATCCTTATGAAATATGTGCGTCATATATATGTACACAATGAGTGAATCCGACTGTGTATACGACAGTGGTGTACAAGAAATTTAAATATGGTACTGTCAAGTTTTCTACGAGACAATTGTAGCCTGGATGAAATTACTTTAGTGCATCTTGAAGCCTTAGTGCAACTTCTCCAGTGATTATGACACTTGATATGTAATTATTAACACTGTCATACAAACACACCTCTTAATTTTGTCATATAAATAAGCATATTTGGATATTATCATTCTTTTCCATGTAATGGCCAGATTGCAGATTTGTTAGTTAACAATAAGCTAAAGCATCCTTTGCAAAAAAAAGAGAAAAGGCAGCTGTGCATTTACATAACTTATGAACACTCTTTCTATTCACCTAAAAAATGAGTCGATCGGTCCCTAACCGTAGCTTGCAGATAGCCTCAGAGGTACAGAGTGGAACAGAGCAAACGGAAGGAGACTATGGAAGAATCTTGGAGGGACTACATGCGCAGTTGAATAACTTTACAAGGTTCATTATGCAAAATGTACCAGCTGGCACCTACTGCTAACATCCAGCCCGTGTGCTCTCTATCCCGTGGTCCAGATTCTCTCGGTGCATCCGTTGCATCAGTGGAGCCGGTGCACTGGATATGTTCTCCCCTTCCTAGGTGTATTCCAGTGAACTTGATTAACTGATTGGGTACTTCCTATGCTAACCAACATCCAAAATTATAGGGCCAAAACGATGAACTATTCATTTTAGATCAATTCATTTTTCAATGATTTTAAATAGAATGGTTGTGATTAAAACAATATAAATAGGTCGACGGGAAATACTTGGCACAAATGACCCTTAGGGCGCATTTGTACATCAGGCACCGAGGCATGGGATTGCATCAAGGACCCTCGGCAAACCTCATCGATCCCTTTTGTAGAAAGTAAAAAAAAATACCAGAAACAATTGTGTGTGCCCAATTCGGTGGACAGATTGCTAAACAGGTATATACCGGCTACACAAGAATTTTCTTCGGTGTCATGTGGAAGTACAATTCGTTGGGTCATAACTGCAATTTCTCATCATATTTTCTATTACTGGTTGCTGTAAACTCAAAATACTGGATTTCAAAAGGAAAGACCATCCATATTCTTAGAGATGAAGATAACTTACACAATAACAGTTACATGAAAATTTGATATGGTTTTCTTTACATGTAAAAATCACAAATCTGGGTCCTTGTTGAGTATAAAATAAAAATAATGTAATTCAGTTCTTGTACAACTCAAGTACTTTGTACATACTTGATGGCCGGGAAGAGTTCTTAATTCTGATTAAGAAACCAGTATACATTCTATTAGCATTAATAGAAGAATGTATGGAGATGGTATATGCTAAACTGTCAAATATATAATATAATCAGAACCTAGGCATTATGCCTTCGCTTAATACAGAGGGCAGAAGGATTAGCTATACAATGAAGATAATTTGATATTTAGTGTGTGTTATGAAGAAACTACGGACAACGAACAATGCGTATCCTCTTCATGAGAAATATCATATAGATTTCATTGGCTATATTTAGATTTCATATTGCGAGGTTAATTAATCTAAGATCCATGTTTAATTCATGCATGCATCATCTTAAGTCGTATATTACCTTAAATTGTAGAGGCCACGGGCTAACAACACTATACAAAGTTGCTCCGTACTTGTATGCCACACACCATGGTCAGATCAAACGAATGCATGAGCTAGAGCAACATACATATGTGTGGAGCAAGCACCAAACATCTATCTCTGAAGTTCATAAGTGGTTTTACCAAAACCCGCCAAAACATATAACACATAAGCTTTTACCAAAACCAATCGTTATACAACCATAATTACAATTTATTTATGTCTGCCTGTTAGCTTGTGATACACATCGACACACAACATGAAAAACATGATCACCAAGAAGAGCTGTGTATACGCCGGACAAATTAAACTATGCAACCATCGGCATATAGTAAGGAGAAGCAATTCATGATTTTAAAATTTACCTCAGATGAACAGCATGGAAACAACCGTGCAACTAAAATATCAATCACCGCATGCATGGCCCAGGTTCCGGTGTAGCAATTCTTCTTTCTGTGTTGTTAAACAGGCAATCAATCTATGGTGATTTTGGCATGTGCATCTGAGTGTCACTTTTCCTGGATAAAAGCAACACACATTTTTTCTCACCTCGATCATCTGGTTTTCTGAAAAAATGCCGAGAATACATTTAAGCGCATCAATGATAGTCCATATCGATAAATCAGGTCATATGGACTTGTCTAGAAACAAAAACATGAATTCTTATACGAACATACAGATGGAATTTTGAACCGACACTTAAGTAAGTGTAATATAAACTTTGAGAGGAATTACTACTTCAAATGCCACATGTATCACAATTAACATAGACTATCTTCAGTGTTGAAATTTCTTGAGAAGGGAAAACTGTACTCTAAATTAACATCAAAGCCATTATATATATATAGTATGGCAATCTTGGATGTCTGTACTTTAAGGAGACATGCTAAGCAATATTACATTATTCCTATTGTGGGGAACATATTCATGATTTGAAACAAAGATCGTCTATCACTGGGAAAGTAACCACCTTATATCTAGTATAGAGCAACTGTTCAGTTGAGCACAAACAGAAAAGCTTGAATTCCATAGTGTCATGATTAGCAGAAACAACATGCACCTATCTTGTGGACTGAACACAAAGAAAACAAGGACCCTATTTATTAAAAAGTAGAAACAAATACTAAATACTTCTTCCTATGGTCAAATAATTATTACCTCTATTGTCATAGATATGTGTGAACTAACTTTCCAAGTACTAACAAGGTAGCGAATACTAAATACATCTCCAGAGATGAACCATGTTAGCACACTACATTCATTTAAATCGACCCCTGCAATATTCAAGGATTGCTCCCAAAATTAACTTTGCTAGATACAAAAAATTCTTCTACAATCAGCTATTGTGGACCTTCCGTGGGTATCCATTGGAATCTCATGAATGCATCCTACAGAGATGTATTATCAAGTTCTATGGTGCTGATGAAAGCGGCATGGGAGGTTTGAAGTGTTGCTGTAGCATTCCTCACAAAGGCCAAACCCAATTACTTTATAGGCAATCCTTGCATTTGACCAAAGTAATTCAAGATATGGGAACTAAACCAAGGATACATTGGTGCTTATAAATACCTCCCACTTGGATTGCGCGTGGTCGTTTGGATCAGTTCTGATGAAGCAGTGTCCTCGCCGTCCTTGTAGAGAAGGGTATGGGTGGAGGAGCTGGCTTCCATGGACAGCACACACTCGGTCGCCGGGGTGGCGCCCAGCCGGACCATCTCCGGACGACGCAGGGAGATGGGGAGCGGCAGTGCGACGGGTCTGTTTTCCTGGATTGGGCGCTCCATGTGGGGCGTTGAGGAGCAGAGAGCCACTGGGTCTTGAGCCAGTGGAGGGTCTGGACTAAATCCCCTAAATTTCTCCACACAAAAAACATAATAACATCAGCACATAATTCAACTTGATCTCAAATCCACATGCCCTGGACAACAAATCCATTTTAAGTACACATAATTAAAAGTTGCAAATAGTTTTGTAGTTCTGCTAAAAAGCAAGTTGGAAACTATTATTAGTGAAATATTTCAGCACCTACTCAATGTTTATATCCATTTAAGTATCTAGTTTGTTAGACAAAAAATATGCAAGCAACATCATGAACAACTCTTCATAACTTAATTTTCCTAGATACATTGGACTGTACACCATGTTCACTTTTGAAACAAATTACACCAGGCTGCCTAATACACCAAAGAAAAACCTGAAAAAATAAAGATCAATTCCTCATAAGCATAACATCAAACATGTGGTGGGTGGCATATCAAGAACAGAGGCACACATTTATTTGGAAGAATGCAGTTTCCAATCCATGAGAGAGACACAGAGAGACAGGAAGAGACATAGAGATCCTGATGGAGAGGAGAAGTAGCATCAGCCGTGACCATCATTACAGAGCGAGAGAGAGGGAGAGAGAGATGAGAGGCCGCTCCTGCCATTCGAGGCGATTGTGTAGGAGACGATGGGCAAGGGGAGGCGAAGTGGCGCGTGGCGGTGGTTGAAAGCCTATAGGTGTAGGCAGGCGGAGCGGCGCACTGGGAAGGTGGCTCCGCACGGCGGCGATCGATGAGCAGGAGCTGAAGCGGGTGGCGGTGCTAGATGGCTGGGAGAAGGTGGCGTATTGGAGGACGGGGTCGTGTAGTGTGTGGATTCTTTTTTCTTTTTGGACTAACCTACCAACAGGAGCTCAGATTGGCCGCACCCATGGCAGTCCGCCGTGGCTGCCGGCGCCACTTGCCGGACCCTGAGGTAGGAGACGTGCGAGTGGACAGCCGGGCGAGATGTGGCCGCACGCGGCCAGTGCATCGGGAGGAGCAGGTGGTCTGCGATGCATCGAGGGGAGCTGGGGGCATTGGAGGACGATGGGGGAGGAGGATGAAGAGGGCGTGGCTAAGCAGCATCGACGGGGCCATCGACGATGGTTGGGGCGGAGCAGCATCGACGGGGCCATCCCGCGGCGGGCGACTATGCGGCCTGAATTGGGGATAGGCGAGGGCATGTGACTAACAGGAAAACGAACCGGTACGTTTACTTATGGATAGCAGTGATGGGAGTGCGGGTTGAATACAAATAAGTAGAAGGACTATTTTGTAAAAAGTGCGCAACGGTGAACCTCACTCACCCCGTGCTTTATTATTATTAGGGAAAAGATATATACACACAATATATATACGTTACAATATATACAATATATATACAAATTGTACACAGATACAATATATATTCTAACACCCTCCCTCAATCTTAACTGTGGCCCAACAAGTTAAGATTGCGCCTACAACCTTCAAATAGAGGCTGCGGTAGAGGCTTCGTGAAGATGTGAGCAAGTTAATCTTTGAAGGAGATGAATTTGATATGAAGAAGCTTCTGTGCAACACGTTCCCTCACAAAGTGATAGTCAACTTCGATGTGCTTGGTACGAGCACAGAAAACTGGATTAGATGAAAGATATGTCACACCAATATTATCACACCATAGAACCGGTGGCTGCTCTTGAGATACTCCCAACTCTCTCAACAGAGGCTGTACCCAAATGAGCTCAGCCGTGGCATTGGCAACCGCCTTGTATTCTGCTTCAGTGCTACTCCGAGATACTATGGCCTGCTTGCGCGCACTCCAGGTGATCAAGTTGCAACCAAAGAAGACATCATAGCCCCCCGTTGATCGCCTATCATCTAGGCTCCCAGCCCAATCTGCATCAGAGAACGCCGAGAGAGCACTCGAGGAGGTAGACCAAAGATGCAAGCCATAGGAGACAGTATGAGAGAGATAACATAGTATACGCTTCACAGCTGGACATCTCCTATGCGGTAAACCAACAGGTACATAGTAACCTCAGGACGCTGGAACATGAACAGAGACGTGTCAGCAGTGGACGGAGCAAATCCAAGACGTCGAAGAACCGAGCCAAGTCAGACATTCCATGCACGAGGAGTCTGCTTAAGTCCATAAAGCACATTAACAAGACGACACAAATGATGTGGACGAGCAGGATCAACAAAACCTGGAGTCCTGGAGGTTGCCGCATGTAAACCTCTTCCTCCAAGACCCCATGAAGAAAAGCATTCTGAACATCAAGCTAACGCAGAGATCACCCTTTGGTAACAACCAAGGACAGAAGCATCCGAATGGTGGTAGGTTTCACAACTGGACTGAAGGTATCCTCATAATCAAGACCATACCGTTGTTTAAACACTTTGGCCACCAACTGAAGGAAAAATGCCCGAGAGGCAATAATAAAGTTGTTATTTATATTTCCTTATATCATGATAAATGTTTATTATTCATGCTAGAATTGTATTAACCGGAAACTTAGTACATGTGTGAATACATAGACAAACAGAGTGTCCCTAGTATGCCTCTACTTGACTAGCTCGTCAATCAAAGATGGTTGAGTTTCCTAACCATAAACATGTGTTGTCATTTGATGAATGGGATCACATCATTAGAGAATGATGTGATGGACAAGACACATCCGTTAGCTTAGCATTATGACCTTTAGTTTTATTGTTATTGCTTTCTTCATGACTTATACATATTCCTCTGACTATGAGATTATGCAACTCTTGAATACCGGAGGAACACTTTGTGTGCTATCAAACATCACAACGTAACTGAGTGATTATAATGATGCTCTACAGGTGTCTCCGAAGGTGTTTGTTGAGTTGGCATAGATCAAGATTAGGATTTGTCACTCCGAGTATCGGAGAGGTATCTCTAGGCCCTCTCGGTAATGCACACCACTATAAGCCTTGCAAGCAATGTAACTAATGAGTTAGTTGCAGGATGATGCATTACGGAACAAGTAAAGAGACTTGCCGGTAACGATATTGAACTAGGTATGATGATACCGATGATCGAATCTCGGGCAAGTAACATACCAATGACAAAGGGAATGACATATGTTGTTATGCAGTTTGACCGATAAAGATCTTCGTAGAATATGTAGGAGCCACTATGAGCATCCAAGTTCCACTATTGGTAATTGACCGGAGTTGTGTCTCGGCCATGTCTACATAGTTCTCGAACCCGTAGGGTCAGCACGCTTAACGTTTGATGACGATTTATATTATGAGTTATGTGTTTTGCTGACCGAAGTTTGTTCGGAGTTCCGGATGATATCACGGACATGACTAGGATTCTCGAAATGGTCGAGAGGTGAAGATTCATATATTGGAAGGTTGTATTCGGACATCGGAATAGTTCCGAGTGATTCGGGTATTTTACCGGAGTACCGAGGGGTTACCGGACCCTCCCGGGGAAGTATTGGGCCAATATGGGCCTAAGGGAGAGAGAGGGAAGCCAACGGGAGGTGGCCGTGCGCCCCCTCCTTGGGAGTCCGAATAGGACAAGGAGGAGGGGGCGGCACCCCCCTTCTCTTTCCCTCCCCCTCTCCTTCTTATTCCCTCTGGTGGAAGAAAGGAAAGGGGGGGGGGGCGAATCCTACTTGGACTAGGGCTCCAAGTAGGACTCCCTCCATGGCGCGCCCCTCCTAGCCGCCGGCCTCTCTCCCCCTCCTTTGTATACGGGGTCAGGGGGCACCCCAAAGGGAGACCAAGATTTGTCTTAGCTGTGTGCGGTGCCCCCCTCCACAGTTTACCACCTCGGTCATATTGTCGTAGTGCTTTGGCGAAGCCCTGTGCGGATCACATCACCAACACCGTCGCCACGCCATAGTGCTGACAGAACTCTCCCTCGACCCTCTACTGGATCAAGAGCTTGAGGGACGTCATCGTGCTGAACGTGTGCTGAACATGGAGGTGCCGTACGTTCGGTACTTGGATCGGTTGGATCGTGAAGACGTTCGACTACATCAACCGCGTTACATAACGCTTCCGCTTTCGGTCCAATAGGGTACGTGGACACACTCTCCCATCTCGTTGCTGTGCTTCTCCTAGATAGATCTTGCGTGATCGTAGGAATTTTTTTTGAAATTGCATGCTACGTTCCCCAACAGTGGCATCCGAGCCAGGTCTATGAGTAGATAATATGCACGAGTAGAACACAAAGAGTTGTGGGCGATAATAGTCATACTGCTTACCACCAACGTGTTACTTTGATTCAGCGGTATTGTTGGATGAAGCGGCCCAGACCGACATTACATGACCACGTTCATGAGACTGGTTCTACCGACGTGCTTCGCACATAGGTGGCTAGCGAGTGTCTGTTTCTCCAACTTCAGTTGAATTGAGTTTAAATACGGTCGATCCTTGTTGAAGGTTAAAACATCACACTTGACGAAAAATCATTGTGGTTTTGGTGCGTAGGTAAGAACGGTTCTTGCTAGAAGCCCGTAGCAGCCACGTAAAACTTGCAACAACAAAGTAGAGGACGTCTAACTTGTTTTTGCAGGGCATGTTGTGATGTGATATAAATTGTTGTATGAGATGATCATGTTTTGTAGAAGTTATCGGCAACTGGCAGGAGCCTTATGGTTGTCTCTTTATTGTATTAAATGCAATCGCCATGTAATTTCTTTACTTTATCACTAAGCGGTAGCGATAGTCGTGGAAGCAATAGTTGGCGAGACGACAACGATGCTACGATGGAGATCAAGTTGTCAAGCCGGTGACGATTGAGATATCATGATGATGCTTTGGAGATGGAGATCAAAGGCACAAGATGATGATAGCCATATCATGTCACATATTTTGATTGCATGTGATGTTTATCGTTTATGTATCTTATTTTGCTTAGTATGTCTGTAGCATTTATCACTACAAAAAAAGACACATCCGTGACATTTTGGGCCGAACGAATTTTTTTCCTCTCATATTTACGACACTTCTATGACGATAATTGTGACAAAACCCAGTATCATCATAGATGTGGTGGGGTCCTACTTCTATGACAAAAAATCATGAAAAAAATGGGCTTTTCGTCCTGGGCGGGCCGGAGACGCAGCTGCATGACATTCTTTGGGCCGTCCATGACAGAAAAAACTATGGTAGAAGCGAGGGCGAGGAAAATATCGGGGAGTTACCGATTACGTTGGGTGGTCGGGGGCCGAGCGATGCGCGTTTCTCCCGTACGTATGCGCGCGTGTGTGAGGCGTTGCGCTCTAACTGAACCCGAGCGAGGCATTGGGCTCTAACTGAACCCGAGCGATTGCACTGCAGGCTACGCGTTACTGAACCCGAGCGATCGATCGATCCCTTGCTGTCAACTGAACCCGAGTGATTCCTTTGCTACTACTGCTAACTGAAGCCGATCGATACTGCCTCTGGATGAAGCGTGAGCGTTGTTGGGGGGGGTGGATGAACAGCTCCCGGTGGGGGGTTGGATGAACAGCACCCCGTGGTAGAAGAGGCCATTGCCGTTGGATGAACAGTATCCCGATCGATTGAGCCGGTGGATGAACAAGACCCCGTGGAGGGGTGGATGAACAGGACCCCGTGGAGGGCTGGTTGAACAGTAGCCGGTGAAGGGCTGGATGAACAGTAGCCCGTGGAGGGTTGGTTGAACAGGACCCCGTGAAGAGGGCTGGTTAAACAGTAGCCGGTGGAGGAGCGCGCGGTGGAGGCTGGATGAACATGAGCCCATGGATGAACAATCGTAGGTGGGAGGCCGGAGGAGGTCAGCGGTGGATGAACAATAGCCCGTGGAGGCTGGAGGAGGTCGACGGTGGAGATGAACAGTATCCCATGGAGTCCCGTTTTGCGGTATGCCTCACCCCTCCCGATGAACAGGACCCCCGTTTCGACCATAGCGCTCCAACACACAAGTCTGTTTCCTCTATTTTGCGGTACGCCACACCCCTCCCGATCAACATGACCCCATTTCCACCATAGGAGGTCCGTTTCCTCCGTTTTGCGGTACGCCACACCCCTCTCGATGAACAGGATCCCGTTTAGACCGTGCCGGTCGAACACAAGGCCGTTTCCTCCGTTCTGCGGTACGCCAGGCCTCATTTTCATTAGCTGTTCCATCCAAGCTGATTGGCTCCCGATGAATAGCACGCGTTCCATTGCCTCCCGATGAACACGACGCATTCCGTTGCGTCCCCATGAACACGACGACGGTGCAGCTTCTCCGTTCCGACCCAGCCATGTACACGAGCCATGGCCGTATGTATGCGCGAGTAGGCGTTCGAGACCCCGCCCGTATGTATGTACGTGGCCGTATTTACTTCCTTGCACCCTGGCCGTTGTACGTACGTGTACATGCTACGTGCGCGCCTCTACTACGACACGTGTGCGCCTCTACTACGACACGTGCATGCCTCTATATCGACCAGTATGTACGTACACGTTCTCGACCAGAATGACAACACTACGTACGCTTCGACCAGGTGGGTCCCGACTGTCAGGCACTTTCTTGCATGCGAAGATGTAGCTGATGGGTCCCAGCAGTCAGCGGGGTGAATCATTTTTTTCGTGAAATACGGTGGCCCGTATGGTGGTTCCCTGCTGTCAGGTGGAGGAATCATTATTTTCCGCGTAATAAGGAGGCACTTTCTTGTTGCGGCCATGGACCCAGCTGCCAGCCTCTCCACGTACAGTAATCTTCCGATGGAAGTCGTTCGTTGACCACATTGACCACGCCACGCCGAGAGCACCAAGGTGGTGGATGACGGCGAGGCCTAGGAAGGGGATAACGCGGAGCCAGGGAAGACGCGGCAGTGGATGCCCATGCAGAGAGGAGTATGAGGGTTCACTGGTTTGGCTGCGGTGTGAGGATGCCGTCGCCGCAGGGCCTGGCCAGCGGTGGGGTGGTAGGGGCGGTGAGGCCTCCGCGGCAGCACAACTGGCCACGGGAGGCAGGAGCAGGCGACACGACCGGCGGTGCTTTGGGCGGCTGGAGCAAGAAGACCAGAGGTTGAAGAATCATGATGGCCGTTGGATGGACATCGTACGGTCACTGCAGCTAGAATCGTTTATATTGACTAAATTGACAAAGCCCTTGGCACGCGTCAACTTAGTAGGCTCACAGGTCAGCCTCCGAAACGGTGCGCCCCAGATATCAGGGGGAGGAATCATTTTTTGGGCGGCTGAAACTAGAATATCCGAGATTGAAGAAGAAGCACAACATCTGTTGGATGGACATTCAACGGACACTGCTGTTAAAACCGTGTGTTGACTACAAGTTGAGAAAGCCTTGCATACGCGTCAAACTTACTTTTTTTAGGGGACGCGTCAACTTAGTAGGCCCACAAGTGTGTGGCAGAGAATTTATAGCCCATTTGTGATTTGTAAGAATGTACAGCCCATTTTTGAATTCTAATGGAATTTACTACAACACATTTATAGTTTGTTAAAAGTACAACCCATTTTCTAGCTAGGACAACGATTAATAATTTCAACCAACCGTTCAAAACAGAATTCAATAAAATTTCCCATATTTTGATGGGATCCGAAATATTTTTATCCCGAAATTTCTAGTCAGATTAAATACAATTTCAATATAAATTTGTATTACGGAAAAATCCAATGAAACATTGCGCGCGCAATAATTAATGAAATTAAAATTTCCAAAATCCAAAAGTAATATTTTATAAACTAATTATGTGTTTGATGCATTTTTTTATAGTTACTGCCATTTTTTATAATTACATCCCATTTACTATTTATTAAAGCCCATTTTCTTGTTAAGCCTAATGCATCCCTCCTCCTAGGAAAGATTTGCAGCCCATCGGGGCGGAGAATAACAATTTCACCCGGATTGTGTACAACCGTCGGCCCAGTTGCATTGCTGATGTTGAAAAAAGGCCTGTGTAGTACAGTATAACCTTACATGGCTACTCAGCCCATACAACGACACCGGAAAGGCCTAAACAGGGCTTCTGTACAACCTTTTGAAGTCACTGAGCTCAATTAATAACTCAAGAAAAAAGTTAGAGTATAGTGGAACCTAATTAAAAGCTGTCATGAGCAAAGAAATAATTAAACGGGTCCCACTTGTGCGTGTGTGTGTGTGAGAGAGAGAGACCCATCGGTCGATGCTCGTAAATACATCTTTCAACCATATGCATTGATGATGCTCAGTAAAAACTTTTATAGTTAACACAATCATATAGAACATCATAGCACACTGAACCTGCATACAAAAATTTAACGCAGGTGGCACAATCAAGGTGGAAGCAGTGGATCGCTATGGGTAGGGCTATGTTGAAACCAACGAACTCGTACATAACGATTCATCGTCTTTATCAATGACGGGGAAATATCTTGAATGATGTGTGATAACCCACAAGTATAGGGGATCGCAATAGTTTTCGATAAGTAAGAGTGTCGAACCCAACGAGGAGCTAAAGGCAGAACAAATATTCCCTCAAGTTCTATCTACGACCGATACAACTCTACGCACGCTTGATGTTCGCTTTACCTAGAACAAGTATGAAACTAGAAGTACTTTGTAGGTGTGATAGGATAGGTTTGCAAGATAATAAAGAGAGCGTAAATAAAAAGTAGGGGCTGTCTAGATAAAGACACAACTAAATTAGTTTTAGTAGAGAGCTTTTTGTTACGAGAAAGTTATTTGTCCCTAGGCAATCGATAACTAGACAGGTAATCATTACTGCAATTCTATTTGAGGGAGAGGCATAAGCTAACATACTTTCTCTACTTGGATCATATGCACTTATGATTGAAACTCTAGCAAGTATCCACAACTACTAAAGATCATTAAGGTAAACCCCAACCATAACAGTGAAGTATCAAGTCCTCTTTATCCCATATGCAAACAACCTACTTACTCGGGTCTGTGCTTCTGTCACTCACGCCACCCACCATAAGCAAATCATGAACATATTGCAAACCCTACAACGGGAATCCCTCACGCTTGCGCGACACGGAGAGCACCATAGGACAACACCAATAATAAACATGCAACTCAAACCAATCATGATCATCAAATAGCTCATAGGACAAAATGGATCTACTCAAACATCATAGGATAGCCATACATCATTGGGAAATAATATATAGCGTTGAGCACCATGTTTAAGTAGAGATTACATCGGGTAAAAGAGGGGTTACACCGCTGCATAGAGGGGGAAGAGTTGGTGATGATGGTGGTGAAGATTGCGGTGATGATGATGGTCCCCGGTGGCGCTCCGGCGCCACCGGAAGCGAGGGGGGGAGAGCCCCCTCCTTCTTCTTCTTCCTTGACCTCCTCCCTAGATGGGAGAAGTGTTTCCCGTCTGGTACTTGGACTCCATGGCATGGGAGAGGCGAGAGCCCCTCCGAGATTGGATCTGTCTCTCTGTCTCTCTCTGTTTCTGCGTTTCCAGATTCTTCCCTTTCACCGTTTCTTATATTCCCGGAGATCCGTAACTCCGATTGGGCTGAAATTTAACACGATCTCTATCTGGATATTAGCTTTCTTTCGGCGAAAGAAGGGCACCAACTACCTTACGGGGTGGTCACGAGGGTCAGGGGCGTACCCAGGGGGTGGGGCGTGCTACGTCTTGAGCTTGCGTTGGTTTTCCCCGAAGAGGAAGGGATGATGCAGCAGAGTAGCGTAAGTATTTCCCTCAGTTTTTGAGAACCAAGGTATCAATCCAGTAGGAGCCCACGCTCAAGTCCCTCGTACCTGCACAAAGCGATAGCTACTCGCAACCAACGCGATTAGGGGTTGTCAAGCCCTTCACGGTCACTTACGAGAGTGAGATCTGATAGATATAATATTTTTGGTATTTTTGGTATAAAGATGCAAAGTAAAAAGTAAAGGCAAAGTAAATAGCAAAACAAGATTAAAGTGATGGAGATTGATATGACGAGAATAGACCCGGGGGCCATAGGTTTCACTAGTGGCTTCTCTCAAGAGCATAAGTATTCTATGGTGGGTGAACAAATTACTGTTCAGCAATTGATAGAATTGAGCATAATTATGAGAATATCTAGGCATGATCATGTATATAGGCATCACGTCCGTGACAAGTAGATCGAAACGATTCTGCATCTACTACTATTACTCCACTCATCGACCGCTATCCAGCATGCATCTAGAGTATTAAGTTAAAAACAGAGTAACTCCTTAAGCATGATGACATGATGTAGAGAGATAAATTCATGCAATATGAAATAAACCCCATCTTGTTATCCTCGATGGCAACGATACAATACGTGCCTTGCTGCCCATTCTATCACTGGGTAAGGACACCGCAATATCGAACCCAAAGCTAAGCACTTCTCCCATGGCAAGAACTACCAATCTAGTTGGCCAAACCAAATGGATAATTCGAAGAGACTTGCAAAGATAACCAATCATACATAAAAGAATTCAGAGAAGATTCAAATATTATTCATAGATAGACTTGATATCATAAACCCACAATTCATCGGTCTCAACAAACACACCGCAAAAAGAAGATTACATCGAATAGATCTCCACAAGAGAGGGGGAGAACTTTGTATTGAGATTCAAAGAGAGAGAAGAAGCCATCTAGCTACTAACTATGGACCCGAAGGTCTGAGGTAAACTACTCACACTTCATCGGAGGGGCTATGATGATGTAGAAGCCCTCCGTGATGACGGCCCTCTTCCGGCGGAGCTCCGGAACAGGCCTCAAGATGGGATCTCGTGGATACAGAAAGTTGCGGCGGTGGAATTAGGTTTTTGGCTCCTCTCTGATCATTTGGGGGTACGTGTGTATATATAGGAGGAAGAAGTACGCCGGAGGAGCAACGAGGGGCCCACGAGGCAGGGGGCGCGCCCCCACCCTCGTGACCGCCTCTTTTGTTCCTTGGAGCAGGGTCCAAGTCTCCTGGATCATGTTCGGTGAGAAAATCACGTTCCCGAAGATTTTATTCCGTTTGAACTCCGTTTGATATTCCGTTTCTTCGAAACACTGAAATAGGCAAAAAACAGCAATTCTGGGCTGGGCCTCTGGTTAATAGGTTAGTCCAAAAATAATATAAAAGTGGAAAATAAAGCCCAATATAGTCCAAAACAGTAGATAATATAGCATGGAGCAATCAAAAATTATAGATACGTTGGAGACGTATCAGGCATCCCCAAGCTTAATTCCTGCTCGTCCTCGAGTAGGTAAATGATAAAAAGAGAATTTTTTATGCGGAGTGCTACTTGGCATAATTTCAATGCAAATCTTCTTAATTGTGGTATGAATATTCAGATTAGAAAGATTCAAGACAAAGGTTTTTAGTGACATAGAAAATAATAATACTTCAAGCATACTAACAAAGCAATTATGTCTTCTCAAAATAACATGGCCAAAGAAAGTTATCCCTACAAAATCATATAGTCTGGCTATGCTCCATCTTCCCCACACAAAGTATTTAAATCATGCACAACCCCGATGACAAGCCAAGCAATTGTTTCATACTCTAACTTTTTCAATCTTCACGCAATACATGAGCGTGAGCCATGGATATAACATTATAGGTGGAATAGAATGGTGTTTGTGGAGAAGACAAAAAGGAGAAGATAGTCTCACATCAACTAGGTGTATCAACGGGCTATGGAGATGCCCATCAATAGATATCAATGTGAGTGAGTAGGGATTGCCATGCAACGGATGCACTAGAGCTATAAGTATATGAAAGCTCAAAAAGAAACTAAGTGGGTGTGCATCCAACTTGCTTGCTCATGAAGACCTAGGGCAATTTGAGGAAGCCCATCATTGGAATATACAAGCCAAGTTCTATAATGAAAGATTCCCACTAGTATATGAAAGTGATAACATGAGAGACTCTCTACTATGAAGATCATGGTGCTACTTTGAAGCACAAGTGTGGTAAAAGGATAGTAACATTGTCCCTTCTCTCTTTTTCTCTCATTTTTTTATATGTGGCCTTTCTCTTTTTTATGGCCTTTCTATTTTTTTATTTGGGCTTTTTTGGCCTCTTTTATTTTTATTTTTCGTCCGGAGTCTCATCCCGACTTGTGGGGGAATCATAGTCTCCATCATTCTTTCCTCACTGGGACAATGCTCTAATAATGATAATCATCACACTTTTATTTTTCTTACAACTCATCAATTACAACTCGATACTTAGAACAAAATATGACTCTATATGAATGCCTCCGGCGGTGTACCGGGATATGCAATATGACAATGATGGAGTGTGTCATAATAAACGGAACGATGGAAAGTTGCATGGCAATATATCTCGGAATGGCTATGGAAATGCCATAGTAGGTAGGTATGGTGGCTGTTTTGAGGAAGGTATATGGTAGGTGTATGATATCGGCGAAAGGTGCGCGGTATTATAGAGGCTAGCAAAGGTGGAAGGGTGAGAGTGCGTATGATCCATGGACTCAACATTAGTCATAAAGAACTCATATACTTATTGCAAAAATCTAGAAGTTATCAAAGCAAAGTACTACGCACATGCTCCTAGGGGGATAGATTGGTAGGAAAAGACCATCGCTCGTCCCCGACCGCCACTCATAAGGAAGACAATCAATAAATAAATCATGCTCCGACTTCATCACATAACGGTTCACCATACGTGCATGCTACGGGAATCACAAACTTCAACACAAGTATTCTTTAAATTCACAACTACTCAACTAGCATGACTTTAATATTATCACCTCCATATCTCAAAAATTATCATGCTTCAATCTTTTCTTAGTATTCAACACACTCAAAAGAAAGTTTCACAAATCTTGAATACCAAGCATATTATTATTAGGCAAATTACCATGCTATTAAGAGACTCTCAAATTAATTCAAGTGAAGCATGAGAGATCAATAGTTTCTTTAAAATGAATCCACCACCGTGCTCTAAAAGATCTAAGTGAGGAACATAGAGCAAAATTATCTAGCTCAAAAGATATAAGTGAAGCACATAGAGCAAAATTATCTAGCTCATAGGATATAAGTGAAGCACATAGAGTATTCTATCAAATTTTAATTCATGTATGGCTCTCTCAAAAGGTTTGTACAACAAGGATGATTGTGGTATACTAGCAAACAAGACACAAATAATACAAGACGCTCCAAGCAAAACACATATCATGTTGGTGAATAAAAATATAGCTCCAAGTAAATTACCGATGGAAGTGGACGAAAAGAGGGGATGCCTTCCGGGGCATCCCCAAGCTTTGACTTTTTGGTGTCCTTGGATTATCTTGGGGGTGCCATGGGCATCCCCAATCTTAGGCTCTTGCCACTCTGTTACGGCATATCTCTCTCAAGGTAGTTTTGGTGATTGATGACAACATGTTTGTGGACTAATCATGTGCTTTGAATAGTTCATAGATTCACCCCTGGCACGAGACGTTTTCTTCCCTTCGGAGTGTCTTTCAAGATGGTGTAGCTCTTTTGTTTCTCTCTCGGTGGACTAGTTGCGTAGAGGGCACCGTACTATCAAGAGGGGGTCCGCTAGGGTATTGCATGGGTGGAATCAACACGTACACATCAGCTTCTCACCCTCCGAGCTTGTCCATTCCATTGAAGAGATCTCTCCGTTTTTCTTTGTCTTGTCTGGGTCCCAGCGGTAGTACCGCGCAACCCAGCCGTAGTACCGCTGAGGAGCCACAAGCGGCAGTACCGCTCCATAGTGGTAGTACCGCCCGTGACTCCATAGCAGTAGTACCGCTGGGGTGCCTGGCACCACCGCCTCGTCCTCAGCCTCTTTTGAGAGATTCTCTCCCTCTCTCTCTTCAGTGTCCCAGCGGTAGTACCGCGCTACCAGTGGTAGTACGGCCGAAGGGTCACAAGCGGCAGTTCCGCTCCACAGCGGTAGTACCGCTCGTGACCCCGCTGCCGTAGTACCGTTGGGCTGTCTGGCTCCTACCGCCTCGACTCGAGGGGTCTTTTTCTCGTGTCGGGTTTTGCGGCACTAGTTGCGGTTGTAGAGGCGGTACTACCATTTCAGGAGCGGTAGTACCGCCCCTACCACCACGGTAGTACCGCGTTGGGTCCTATTCCCTACTAGTCTCCTCTACGCGGCAGTGCCGCTGGCTAGTGCGGCAGTACCGCTGACCTAGCGGTAGTACCGCCCCCTCTTAGCGGTAGTACCGCCCTGTGCAGGGCTGGTTGGTGAGGGGCAACAGTTGGATTGTTGCCCCCACTATAAAAAGGGGTCCCCTTCTTCCCTTTGACCTACCTCTTCCCCCTCAAGCTCCATTTATTGCTCAAGCCCCATTAAATGCTCCAAGCTCCATTTTCGCCCGATCTATCTCTCTAGCCAATCAAACTTGTTGATTTGCTCGGGAGTGGTTGAGAAGGCCCCGATCTACACTTCCACCAAGGGATTTTCGATTCCCCCACTCATCCCTAGCGGATCTTGTTACTCTTGGGTGTTTGAGCACCCTAGACGGTTGAGGTCACCACGGAGCCATAGTCCATTGTGGTGAAGCTTCGTGGTTTTGTTGGGAGCCTCCGATTAAGTTGTGGAGTTTGCCCCAACCTTGTTTGTAAAGGTTCGGTTGCCGCCTTCAAGGGCACCAATAGTGGAATCACGACATCTCGCATTGTGTGAGGGCGTGAGGAGAATACGGTGGCCCTAGTGGCTTCTTGGGGAGCATTGTGCCTCCACACCGCTCTAACGGAGACGTACTTCCCCTCAAAAGGAAGGAACTTCGGTAACACATCCTCTTCTTCACCGGATCCACTCTTGGTTATCTCTTACCTTTACTTGTGCAAGCTCTTTAGTGTTACTTCTCTTGCTTGCTTGTATGCTTGTTGTTATTGCATCATATAGGTTGCTCACCTAGTTGCACATCTAGACAACCTACTTTGATGCAAAGTAATTTGGTAAAGAAAAGTAAAAATTGGTAGTTGCCTATTCACCCCCCTCTAGTCAACCATATCGATCCTTTCAATTGGTATCAGAGCCTCGTCTCTTTATTAAGGACTTTACCATCCAAAGAGTATGGTTGATACCGTAGACGGTGTGGAGGAACACTCCGGTGTGAATCCGATCTCGTCTACGGGCGATGGGGGAACCTCGGTCTCTCGTGAGGAGTTCAATGTGGCCTTGGAGACATTGAAAACCTCCATGATGACCGAAGTTGAAAGCATGTTTACTAAATTTCTTGAGGGGCTTAAACTATCCACCGCACCGTTGAAAGTGGGTGACCCCGCCAACAAGGTGACGGATGCTATCCCCGACATGGGTAGTGAAAAGGCTCCTTCTTCTAGTGGTAAGAATGGCACCGGCATCTTTGCCCATGTGGAACCACCACTTGTTTATGGTGGACCGGTTCCTTCCACTCATTTGAATCATGCCGGTCCTCCCCCTAAGATTGTGAAAAATGAGGACTTTGATTCTTGGGTTTACCGCTTTAAACGTCATTTAAATCATGTGAACACTAACCTTTGGAGAATCATTGAAGAAGGTTTCTATCCACATGATCCAAGCAACTTCACTCCTCGAGAAGCCGCGGACAATCAATTCAATGAGAATGCTCTCTTCATCATTCAAGATGCAATTCCACCCGAAGACCTACCTCATCTTCGTCCCTTCGCCTTGGCCAAAGATGCATGTCATTGTGTTGTCTCTCTCTACCGGGGAAGCGCAAGCATTCAACGCTCCAACTATGAAGTGGTACAAGATGAGGCCGATGATTTTGCAATGAAAGAAGATGAAGAACCTCGTGAGCTTTATCGGAGAGTAACCAAACTCGTGGTCTCACTACGAGATCACGGGAGCAAGGACACGGATGACAATTGGATCAAGCGAAAATTCCTCAAGGCAGTGATGCCCTATCACAAGGCCATGTCCTCTGTCATTCGTCAAAGACCGGACTTCCACACTTTGACCTCAAGCGAAGTGTTGGATGAGTTTGTGGCCATGAACATTTTGGACAAGACCGCCGACAATGCGGTGCTTCGCTCTCAAAGGGCAAAGATGCCTAACCTTGCATTGAAGGCCAAGCTCACCGTTGAAGAAGAAGAAGAGGAAGAAGAGGAGAGCAACCCCGAAGATACGAAGTATGCATATCATGAACACATGGCACTTGCTTCAAGGCAATTTTGGAGAAAAAAAAACTCGAGGCCAAACTTTAGCAAAAACAACTCAAGTGGCACGAAGAGCAAGCAACGTGTAAGTACTTGCTACAATTGCGGCAACGTGAGTCATTTTGTTGCGGAATGCCCATATGAGAAGAGGGAATACAATGGTGGCAAGCTCATCCGAAAGGACAAGGCCAAGTCGTTCCCCAACAAGAGTAACTTCACCAAGAAGACTCCTCCCAAGGCATTGGTGGTACAAGAAGAGTACAATGAGGATGATGATGATGATGATGATGATGAAAGTGATGGGTCAGTTGCCATGGCCTCCGTTGCCATTGCGACGACTCCACGGGTATCTCTCTTCGACTCACCCAATGAGAGCATCACCGCCAAGTGCCTCATGGCTAAAGCCACCAACAAGGTAACCTCCAACATCAAAACTACCATCATTAATCATCCTTCTCCGGCGGATAGCATTAATGAACTTGACGAAGATAATGTGGAGGCTAATGAGTTTGAGGCCTTTATGGGCAAACTCAAGGGAAAATCCAAGAAGCACTTTGTTGCTCTCTTGGAACAACTTGGTGAAGCCAATGACATGATCGAGGCTCACGAAAACACCATCACTAATATGGAAGGGCATAGTCGTGACCGATGAGATTTCGGATCTTTCCAATGCTCTTGAGGAAGAGCGTGGTCTTCATTTGGCTCTTGAGGAGTCACACAACGTTGATCATGCTAAGTTAAAGAAAGATTATGATCATGTCCTCATTGTTTCTCGTGTGCTAAATTCCGAGAAGGCCAAACTTGGGGTTGATCTGACTAGATTCAAAGAGGAGTTTGATATACTTGACAAGGCCCACAAGGCCTTGAAGGGTATTCACGCTAGTCTCAAGGAGTCTCATGATCAACTCCAAGTGAAGCTAACTAAGGAGAAAGCGACTTTTCCTCATATGGTTTTAATTGACAATGCAAATGCTACTAACCCGTGTTGTGAGCATATACATCTTGTTGAGGAAAATGCTAAGTTGAAGGAGCAACTTGAGAGAGGTCTTGCGACTTGCATACAAGGCAAGAAGAACCTCAATGATCTCTTGATCAACCAAAGGGGAGTTGTGGCCAAGGAAGGGGTTGGGTATGTGCCCGACTCCAAGAACAAGAAGAAGAATGACAAGACCAAAAGACCTCCTCCTCTCATGCAAACCTTTGTGAAGGAGGGAGAGAGTGCCTCCGAGGAGAAGAAAAAGAACACTGCAAAGGGCGGCAATGTCAAGAAGGGCAATGCCACCCCTCCCAACAAAGCCGGCGATTTTAACCCTTCTTATGTGTTATGCCGTGCTAGTGATGGGCATGTTTATGCCAAATTTGTTGGTTCTCTTCATGAGTACATTGAATGGTCTATTTGGGTTCCAAAGACCCTTGTTACTAACATCAAAGGACCCATTACAAAATGGGTACCTAAAACCAAGCATTGATCTCTTGTAGGTGTTTGCTTCCGGTGGGGGATCATGGTTGCTCGATAGCGGAGCTACAAATCATATCACCGGAAGCAAGGACTTGGTGGTGGACGTGCACAAGGTTCCATCTATGCCCACCAATGTCGAGTGGGGTGACGCCTCATCTTCTAAGGTATTGGGACTTGGCAAGGTGGTCATCTCTCATGATCTCACGATCGAGAAGGTCATGCTTGTTGAGTCCCTTGCATACAATTTACTTTCCGTTCGTCAACTTGCAATCATGGGCTTTGCCACTTTCTTTGATATCGATACCGTGGCCCTCTTGTGGAGCAAGACTCTTAAAGTAGCCTTTGTTGGGCACATCGAGAATGGTCTATATGTGATTAACTTTTCGGAGCGACCCACTAAGACCGCGACATGCCTAATGGCTAAAGTTGATGTGGGATGGCTTTGGCATCGCTGTTTAGCCCATGTCAATATGAGATCTTTGCAAAGTCTCCTCAAGGGGGACCATGTCCATGGACTAACGAATGTTAGTTTTGCTAAAGATCATGCTTGCAATGCCTGTATCGAAGGAAAGCTACATGAGAAGGCTCACCCTCCCACGACTATCATTTATTCGAAGAGGCCTTTGGAGCTCCTTCACATGGATCTCTTTGGGCCTCCATCCTTCGATAGTCTTGGAGGTAGGAAGTATTGCTTGGTGATTGTGGATGACTACTCAAGGTACACGTGGGTGTATTTCTTCAAGAGGAAGAGCAAGACCCAACAAACCGTCATTGACTTTGCAAATGAAGCACAACGTCAACACAATGCAAAGATCTTGACAATAAGAAGTGACAACGGCACCGAGTTCAAGAACTACACCTTGGATGAATTTCTTAGTTATGAGGGAATCAAGCATCAATATTCCGCACCATACACCCCTCAACAAAACGGTGTTGCGGAGAGGAAGAAACGGATGTTGATGGATGCGGCAAGGACCATGATGGTGGAGTTCAAGTCTCCGTACAACTTTTGGGCCGAAGCCATCAACACCGCGTGTCATGCATCCAATCGGCTCTACCTCCGCAAGGGCTTGAACAAGACTCCATATGAGATACTCACCGGTAACAAGCCCAATCTCAAGTACTTCCGGGTATTCGGGTGTAAGTGTTTCATTCTCAAGAAAGGTGTTCGGTTGTCTAAATTTGAGGCTAGAGCTTATAAGGGCATATTTGTTGGTTCTGCTACAAACTCTCATGCTTACCGTGTCCTCAATAAATCCACGGGACTTATTGAGGAGACGTGTAATGTGGAGTTTGATGAGAATAACGGCTCCCAAGTGGAGCAAAGTGGCACTTGTGATGTAGGTGATGAAATTCCTCCCCAAGCCATAAGAAGAATGGGTGTTGGCTTTATCCTACCCATTGAGGAACCCCTTGTGGCCAAAGGAGAAGGACAAAGCTCCACTCAAGTGGAGCCATCACCAAGGCCCACACGCTTCCGAAGAACAACATGAAGGCCCTCATCCTCAAGAACATGACCAAGGGCAAGATCACGCTCAAGACGATGTTGACACATCAAGTGATGCCCAAGGTCAAGTTCTCTCCTCCGAGCAAGTTCAAGAACAAGAACAAGCCCAAGATGACGCTCAAGATGATCAAGTGACCACTCCTCGTCTCACCCCCGAGGAGGAATTAGAGCGCCGTGCCGCCAAGGTTGCTTCCAAGCTCTCCACCAAGGATCATCTCATGACGAATGTGCTTGGAAGCTTAAGAAAGGGGGTAAGCACTCGTAGACAATTAGCAAATTATTGTGAGCATCACGTGTTTGTCTCTTGTGTGGAACCCCACAAGGTCTATGAAGCGCTAGAAGATCCGGATTGGCTCAATGCCATGCATGAAGAACTCAACAACTTCGAGCGCAACAAAGTGTGGAGATTGGTGCCAAGACCGACCGGGAATCACAATGTCATAGGAACCAAGTGGATATTTAAGAACAAGCAAGATGCCCATCGGATTATCATTCGCAACAAGGCTCGTTTGGTAGCACAAGGCTACCCCCAAGTCGAGGGTATCGACTACGGTGAAACCTTTGCTCCCGTTGCTCGTCTTGAATCCATTCGCATGTTGATTGCATATGCTTCTCATCATAACTTTAAGTTACAACAAATGGATGTGAAAAGTGCTTTTCTTAATGGTCCTATTAATGATTTGGTTTACGTCAAGCAACCCCCCGGGTTCGAGGATCCCTAATTTCCTGATCATGTGTATCAAATCGATAAGGCACTCTATGGCCTTAAACAAGCCCCACGTGCGTGGTATGACCACCTTACCGAGTTGTTACAAGACCATGGTTTTGAAGTTGGGCTAATCGACCCCACTCTTTTTACTAAGAAGGTCAAAGGAGAGTTGTTTGTGTGCCAATTATACGTTGATGATATTACCTTTGGTTCTCCTAACAAAGCTTTCAATGAGGAATTTGCCGCTCTCATGACCTCAAAGTTTGAGATGTCCTCCATGGGAGAGTTGAAGTTCTTTCTAGGGTTCGAAGTGAAGCAAAGAAGAGAAGGAAACTTCATCAATCAATCCAAATACACTCAAGACATGCTCAAGAGATTCAAGCTAAGTGACGTCAAGCCGGCTTCCACTCCAATGCCCACCAAGTGCCAACTTGACTTAGATCCCAATGGTAAAGTGGTGGATCAAAAGGTATATCGTTCCATGATTGGATCCTTGCTTTACCTTTGTGCATCTAGACCGTTCATCATGTTGAGTGTGGGAATTTGTGCACGGTTTCAAGCCGCACCTAAGGAAAGTCACTATGTGGCGGTCAAACGAATCTTTCAATATTTGGCTCATACCCCAAACTTTGGATTATGGTACCCAAGAGGATCAAACTTCAAGCTTGTAGGGTACTCAGATTCCGATTGGGCGGGAGACAAAGTGGATAGGAAGTCCACTTCCGGAGGGTGCCAATTCCTTGGTTGCTCTTTGGTAAGTTGTCCAAAAAGCAAAGTTGTGTGTCTCTCTCGTCCACTGAGGCGGAGTATGTTGCCGCCGGTAGTTGTTGTGCACAACTCCTATGGATGAGGCAAACTTTAAAGGATTATGGTGTCACTTGTGACAAAGTGTCTCTTTGGTGTGACAATGAAAGTGCCATCAAGATCTCTCTCAACCCAGTGCAACACTTCAAGACGAAGCATATTGAGATTCGGTATCACTTCATCCGGGATCACATTAGGCGAGGAGAGATCGAGCTCAACTATGTCAACACTCATGACAACCTTGCAGATATTTTCACGAAGCCCTTGGATGAAGCAAGATTTCGCGAGTTAAGGCATGAGCTAAATATCATTGATTCGAGCAATGTGGCTTGAACCCTTGCACACCCCACCACGCTCAATTTGCTGTCTAGTTTAGGTGTAGGCATGGACATAGGGGGAGTGTTGTTCTCTCAATGAACTCTCCCTCCCCCCATTATGCATAAATTGATCAAGTCTTTCACTTTAGCCATTGTTGATGGTACTTGTGTTTCAAAGACGAGTTTTGGTCATGGGACCAAGGTTAAAATCTTCGCGGCGCCATACCTATTGACTCAAACATAGGTGGCCTCGGCCACCGCCCTCTTTGAAGAGGTGTGTCTTGGTCGTTTGCTGGTGTGCTCTCTTTTCTTGCCGTTCTTGTCTTTTCTTCGAGCAAAAGCCATGTTGTTTGGTTGCCGCAGCGTGCTGGGCGGTACTACCGCTGGTGGTGAGCGGTACTACCGCTCATAAGCGGTACTACCGCCCCCAGCACGGTACTACCGCTGAGGGACGGGACCAGGGGGTTATATCGGGGCAGGGGGGTTTCTTCTCCCCCATACCCATTCGCTTCGCCCCCTCTTTCCTCTTCCTCTCTCCAGCCTCAACTCGCCGCGGGAGGGCTCCGGCGGATCTCCGTCTCCGGGGCGTCCCTCTCCATTTCCTTTGGTGGAGTCGATCCCCACCCCGTTCTCTTGCCATGGATGCCGGTATTGCCCCCGTTCCTTGTCTCCTTTTGTCTTGTTTTCAAATCTTGTTTCTTAGGGGCAATGGTGGTAGCATCTCTAGATTTTTGGCTAAATCTAGGCTTGAGTTGGTTGAAGAAGGCAACTAGACTATCTCGATTAGAGTTTGGTAGGAATATTTTTGAATTTGGTAGGCCGGTAGTGCCGGATCTGACCACGGTAGTAGGAAACCGCAGTTTCTCCACCTCGTGCTGTAGGAAACTGTTGTTTCTCCGCCTCGAGCAGTACTACCGCTCTCGTTGGAGCGGTACTACCGCTTGACCTCGAGCGGTACTATCGCTCTCTTTGGGGCGGTACTACCGCTTGGGCGGTACTACCGCGGGCATGTCACGGTACTACCGCTGCATGCCAAATTCCATCATATTCCTGCCTTACCTTGATCCTTTTTGTTGTGTTTGTTGGCTTATGCTCATTCTTTCTGGTTGTTTTGCGTGTTCTTGTGTTTGGCTCCAGGTGATGACCATTCTGAGCATCAAGCTCACCGTATCAACACCGGACATGCAACATCAAAACGCTACCGCACCTCTGAGCCAGCCGATGGTTACTCGAGCACCCAACTGCCTCCAGCAAGTGCATCCGCAAGTGTTCCTCCACCTCCTTAGCAATTGAAGAGATCCGCCAACAAGCCAAAGGGGAAGACTGTGACTGAGATGACCAACAAGGAGTTTTGGGAAAAGCGTCGCCGCAATCCCTATGAGGTGGACCAAGAACCCACTTTGGTCAACCGCCCGTTCTGGAACCGTTTTCAGTTTGCCATCTATTTTGATGTGATCAAGGCCAAGAAGAATCTCTTTGTTGATGTTCGCTCCATTGACACTGATGCTATGGAGAAGGACCCGGAGTACTTTGGCGAAGCCCTTCAGACACTCAGCTGAGCATTCTCAGGATCATGCAATTCAACAAGGATTTCGATGCAGATTTGGTGGCCCAATTCTTTGCCACCGTTCATCTTGGGACAGATGTCGATAGAACTCTGACATGGATGACCAATGGCAAGCTGCTTTCCGTCAAGTGGAAGGCTTTCATGGAGTTACTTGATGTGGTGGATCACGGGCTTGAGACTCCAGTAGGTTTCCGCCCTCACCGCAATGATACGTCCACCCACAAGCAAGCCCTTTGGCCCTACTGCACTGTAAAAGTTCACCCAGTGACTGAGAAGAAAACCTATGAGTTGTCTCCGTATCTGGACATTCTTCATCGTATCTTCCGTGAAACTCTCTTTCCTCGCATCGGGAATATGGATATGGTCCACTCTTATCTCGTGGACATGCTTCTGTTCTGTCAGCATGAGAAGGAAGCAAACACTCCAGAGAGCCTGGATATTTCTCATGTCATGTGGTCTGAACTTCTCTCTGCCGTGTCTGAGCGCAAGTGCCCGATATATGGTCCATTCATCATGAGGCTCATTGAGAGGGCCTGGGCACAGATGTATCCTAGAGTGTTGCTAGAAACTAGAGACTTGGTTTCTCATGAGATCAAGCGTCTGAGGAAGAAGGACAATTGGGTCACCCCAGCGCCTCAAACAGGGGGTCCGTCTGCTACTGCTGCTGCCATGGGGACCGAGGGTGGGGCTGCCACTGATGATCATGAGAAGGACTTTGGGCCCTCTAGTACAGAACCGTCATGGGCACAGAAGCTTAAACGCAAGATGAAGAAGCTTTTCTGCATGGAGTCTCATGGTCAGTACATGACTCATGTGGCGGAGAAGCATGCCAGGATGCGCCACAAGGAGCTCATGCGTCAGATGAGAGCAACAGTTGCCAGTGGTTCTGAGGGTCAGATCACTGAAGAGGAGGAATGGATTCATTAGCATTGCCCTTGGACCGACTCCGATGCCGAGTAGTTTTCGACCCACGATGAAGATGCAGACGATCACGCTGAGATGTGATGTTTGAGATCCTCATCTTCCCATCACCTAGAGTCGTAGCGTCACTCTTTGCCCTTTTTGGTGTCTCGCTACCAAAGGGGGAGAGAGTGTAGGGATTTGTGTTGTTGCCGTGCTTTGAGTGTGTGTGTCGTCTTGTGTTTTCTTGTGTGTTCTCTCAGTGTCTTTGTTTGGTTTGGTTTGGTGCCTGTGAGACCTAAGTTCTAGACATATGGTGTGAGACATATGCTCCCTATCGCTACCTACCTTATTACTTATGTCTATTAAGTACTGTAGTTTATTATGAGTTGCATGCTTGTCCTGTTTTATACTCTTCTCTCATATATCTTGTGCTTAGAATTGTTGGACTATAAAATATAGGGGGAGTGTTGATCCGGATGTGTGTGTCTTGCTTTCCGAATGCTCCTCTAACTAGGTGCACACATTCTGGGGGAGCCCGTCTATATTTTGTAGTTCTTAGTTTTCTTACATTTATTTATTTTCCTTGCGCAAATCCCTAGTTGTCATCAATCCACCAAAAAGGGGGAGATTGTTACGGCATATCTCTCTCAAGGTAGTTTTGGTGATTGATGACAACATGTTTGCGGACTAATCATGTGCTTTGGATAGTTCACAGATTCACCCCTGGCACGAGACGTTTTCTTCCCTTCGGAGTGTATTTCAAGACGGTGTAGCTCTTTCGTTTCTTTCTCGGTGGACTAGTTGCGTAGAGGGCACCGTACTATCAAGGGGGGGGGGGTCCGCTGGGGTATTGCATGGATGGAATCAACACGTACACATCAGCTTCTCACCCTCCGAGCTTTTCCATTCCATTGAAGAGATCTCTCCTCTTTTCCTTGTCCTGTCTGGGTCCCAGCGGTAGTACCACGCAACCCAGCGGTAGTACCGCTCCACAGCGGTAGTACCGCTCCATAGCGGTAGTACTGCCCGTGACTCCATAGCAGTAGTACCGCTGGGGTGCCTGGCACCACCGCCTCGTCCTCAGCCTCTTTGGAGAGATTCTCTCTCTCTCTCTCTCTCTCTCTCTCTCTCTCTTCTATGTCCCAGCGGTAGTACTGCACTACCAGCGGTAGTACGGCCGAAGGGTCACAAGCGGCAGTTCCGCTCCATAGCGGTAGTACCGCCCGTGACCCCGCTGTTGTAGTACCGCTGTGCTGTCTGGCTCCTACCGCCTCGACTCGAGGGGTCTTTTTCTCGTGTCGGGTTTTGCGGCACTAGTTGCGGTTGTAGAGGCGGTAGTACCATTTCAGGAGCGGTAGTACCGCCCCTACCACCGCGATAGTACCGCGTTGGGTCCTATTCCCTACTAGTCTCCTCTGCGCGGCAGTGCCGCTGGCTGGTGCGGCAGTACCGCTGACCTAGCGGTAGTACCGCCCCCTCTTAGCGGTAGTACCACCCTGTGCGGGGCTGGTTGGTGAGGGGCAACGGTTGGATTGTTGCCCCCACTATAAAAAGGGGTCCCCTTCTTCCCTTTGACCTACCTCTTCCCCCTCAAGTTCCATTTATTGCTCAAGCTCCAGTAAATGCTCCAAGCTCCATTTTCGCCCGATCTATCTCTCTAGCCAATCAAACTTGTTGATTTGCCCGGGAGTGGTTGAGAAGGCCCCGATCTACACTTCCACCAAGGGATTTTCGATTCCCCCACTCATCCCTAGCGGATCTTGTTACTCTTGGGTGTTTGAGCACCCTAGACGGTTGAGTTCACCACAGAGCCATAGTCCATTGTGGTGAAGCTTCGTGGTTTTGTTGGGAGCCTCCGATTAAGTTGTGGATATTGCCCCAACCTTGTTTGTAAAGGTTCGGTTGCCTCCTTCAAGGGCACCAATAGTGGAATCACGGCATCTCGCATTGTGTGAGGGCGTGAGGAGAATACGGTGGCCCTAGTGGCTTCTTGGGGAGCATTGTGCCTCCACACCGCTCTAACGGAGACGTACTTCCCCTCAAAAGGAAGGAACTTTGGTAACACATCCTCTTCTTCACCGGATCCACTCTTGGTTATCTCTTACCTTTACTTGTGCAAGCTCTTTAGTGTTACTTCTCTTGCTTGCTTGTATGCTTGTTGTTATTGCATCATATAGGTTGCTCACCTAGTTGCACATCTAGACAACCTACTTTGATGCAAAGTTTAATTTGGTAAAGAAAAGTAAAAATTGGTAGTTGCCTATTCACCCCCCTCTAGTCAACCATATCGATCCTTTCACACTCCTTGTTCCATGATCCATCAAAAGAATTCACCCAAAACTTGAAAACTTCACAACTCAAAACTCAAAAGAAAACTCGTGAGCTCCGTTAGCGAAAGAAAACAAAAGACCACTTCAAGGTACTGTAATGAACTCATTCTTTATTTATATTGGTGTTAAACCTACTGTATTCCAACTTCTCTATGGATTACAAACTATTTTACTAGCCATAGATTCATCAAAATAAGCAAACAACACACGAAAAACAGAATCTGTCAAAAACAGAACAGTCTGTAGTAATCTGTAGCTAGCGCAAGATCTGGAACCCCAAAAATTATAAAATAAATTTCTGGACGTGAGGAATTTATCTATTAATCATCTTCAAAAAGAATTAACTAAATATCACTCTTCAAATAAAAATGACAGCAGTTCTCGTGAGCGCTAAAGTTTCTGTTTTTTACAGCAAGTTCAACAAGACTTTCCCCAAGTCTTCCCAACGGTTCTACTTGGCACAAACACTAATTAAACAAAAAAAACACAACCAAAACATAGGCTAAATAATTTATTTATTAAATAACAGGAAGGATAAATATTGGGTTGTCTCCCAACAAGCGCTTTTCTTTAAATCCTTAAAGCTAGGCATTGATAATTTTAATGATGCTCACATGAAAGACAAGAATTGAAGCACAAAGAGAGCATCATAGAGCATGTGACAAACACATCGAAGTCTAACATACTTTGTATGCATAGGCATCTTATAGGCAAACAAACTACCAAGGCAAGCAAAAACTAGCGTATGCAAGGAAGCGGAAAGAAACAATAGCAATCTCAACATAACGAGAGGTAATTTAGTAACATGAAAATTTCTACCACCATATTTTCCTCTCTCATAATAATTGCATGAGGGATCATAAGAAAATTCAACAAAATAGCTATCACACAAAATATTTTCAACACGATCCATATGCATGCAAAGTTGACACTCTTCCAAAATAGTGGGATTAACATTAACTAAAGTCATGACCTTTCCAAACCCACTTTCAATAATATTGCAAACACTATTATCAATCTCATATTCATCATGGGGCTTAAATAAATTTTCAATATCATAAGAAGAATCACCCCAATCATGATCATTACAACAAGTAGTAGACATAGCAAAACTAGCATCCCCAAGCTTAGGGTTTTGCATATTATTAGCACAATTGACATCAAGAGAATTTATAGTAAAATCATTGCAATCATGCTTTTTATTCAAAGATCTATCGTGAATCGCTTCATAAAGTAATTCATCACACTTTTCAGATTCACGAATTTCAAGCAAAACTTCATAAAGATAATCTAGTGCACAAAACTCACTAGCAATTGGTTCATCATAATTGGATCTCTTAAAAAGATTAGCAAGTGGATGAGGATCCATAGATCTTAGGTTCTTTGTTTAGTAATAAATAAACAACTATTCCAACCATATGGGCAAACAAGAAACGGGCAAAAAGAGGCAAATAGAGAGGGAGGATAGAGAGAGAGGGCGAATAAAATGACAAGGGTGAAGTGGGGGAGAGGAAAATGAGAGGCAAATGGCAAATACTGTAATGCGAGAGATAGGGATTGTGATGGGTACTTGGTATGTTGACTTTTTGCGTAGACTCCCCGGCAACGGCGCCAGCAATCCTTCTTGCTACGTCTTGAGCTTGCGTTGGTTTTCCCCGAAGAGGAAGGGATGATGCAGCAGAGTAGCGTAAGTATTTCCCTTAGTTTTTGAGAACCAAGGTATCAATCCAGTAGGAGCCCACGCTCAAGTCCCTCGTACCTGCACAAAGCGATAGCTACTCGCAACCAACGCGATTAGGGGTTGTCAATCCCTTCACGGTCACTTACGAGAGTGAGATCTGATAGATATAATATTTTAGGTATTTTTGGTATAAAGATGCAAAGTAAAAAGTAAAGGCAAAGTAAATAACAAAACAATATTAAAGTGATGGAGATTGATATGATGAGAATAGACCCGGGGGCCATAGGTTTCACTAGTGGCTTCTCTCAAGAGCATAAGTATTCTACGGTGGGTGAACAAATTACTGTTGAGAAATTGATAGAATTGAGCATAATTATGAGAATATCTAGGCATGATCATGTATATAGGCATCACGTCCGTGACAAGTAGATTGAAACGATTCTGCATCTACTACTATTACTCCACTCATCGACCGCTATCCAGCATGCATCTAGAGTATTAAGTTAAAAATAGAGTAACGCCTTAAGCAAGATGACATGATGTAGAGAGATAAATTCATGCAATATGAAATAAACCCCATCTTGTTATCCTCGATGGCAACGATACAATACGTGCCTTGCTGCCCATTCTATCACTGGGTAAGGACACCGCAATATCGAACCCAAAGCTAAGCACTTCTCCCATGGCAAGAACTACCAATCTAGTTGGCCAAACCAAATGGATAATTCGAAGAGACTTGCAAAGATAACCAATCATACATAAAAGAATTCAGAGAAGATTCAAATATTATTCATAGATAGACTTGATCATAAACCCACAATTCATCGGTCTCAACAAACACACCGCAAAAAGAAGATTACATCGAATAGATCTCCACAAGAGAGGGGGAGAACTTTGTATTGAGATTCAAAGAGAGAGAAGAAGCCATCTAGCTACTAACTATGGACCCGAAGGTCTGAGGTAAGCTACTCACACTTCATCGGAGGGGCTATGATGATGTAGAAGCCCTCCGTGATGACGACCCTCTTCCGGCGGAGCTCTGGAATAGGCCCCAAGATGGGATCTCGTGGATACAGAAAGTTGCGGCGGTGGAATTAGGTTTTTGGCTCCTCTCTGATCGTTTGGGGGTACGTGTGCATATATAGGAGGAAGAAGTACGCTGGAGGAGCAACGAGGGGCCCACGAGGCAGGGGGCGCGCCCTAGGGGGGGGGGCGCCCCCACCCTCGTGACCGTCTCTTTTGTTCCTTGGAGCAGGGTCCAAGTCTCCTGGATCACGTTCGGTGAGAAAATCACGTTCCCGAAGATTTTATTCCGTTTGGATTCCGTTTGATATTCCGTTTCTTCGAAACACTGAAATAGGCAAAAAACAACAATTCTGGGCTGGGCCTCCGGTTAATAGGTTAGTCCCAAAAATAATATAAAAGTGGAAAATAAAGCCCAATATAGTCCAAAACAGTAGATAATATAGCATGGAGCAATCAAAAATTATAGATACGTTGGAGACGTATCAGGGCGCGCCCCCTGCCTCGTGCCTCCCTCGGGCACCGTCTTGCATGGATTTTTCTTCCCAGAAATCATATATATTCCAAAAAAATTCTCCGTCAGTTTTTATCCCGTTTGGACTCCGTTTGATATGGATATTCTGTGAAACAAAAAACATGCAACAAAAACGTACTCGCACTCGGCACTGGATCAATATGTTAGTCCCAAAAATAGTATAAAAAGTTGCCAAAAGTATATGAAAGTTGTAGAATATTGGCGTGGAACAATCAAAAATTATAGATACGACAGAGACGTATCAGCATCCCCAAGCTTAATTCCTGCTCGTCCTCGAGTAGGTAAATGATAAAAAAGATAATTTTTGATGTGGAATGCTACCTAGCATAATCTTGATTACATATGTAATCATGGCATGAATATTATGGTACGAGTGATTCAAAGCAATAGTCTATCATTTGACATAAAAACAATAATACTTCAAGCCTACTAATAAAGCAATCATGTCTTTTCAAAATAACATGGCCAAAGAAAGTTATCCCTACAAAATCATATAGTCTGGCTATGCTCCATCTTCACCACACAAAATATTCACATCATGCACAACCGCGATGACAAGCCAAGCAATTGTTTCATACTTTTGACGTTCTCAAACCTTTTCAACTTTCACGCAATACATGAGTGTGAGCCATGGACATAGCACTATAGGTGGAATAGAATGGTGGTTGTGGAGAAGACAAAAAGGAGAAGATAGTCTCACATCAACTAGGCATATCAACGGGCTATGGAGATGCCCATCAATAGATATCAATGTGAGTGAGTAGGAATTGCCATGCAACGGATGCACTAGAGCTATAAGTGTATGAAAGCTCAAACTGAAACTAAGTGGGTGTGCATCCAACTTTCTTGCTCATGAAGACCTTGGGCGTCTGAGGAAGCCCATCATCGGAATATACAAGCCAAGTTCTATAATGAAAATTTCCACTAGTATATGAAAGTGATAACTAAAGAGACCCTCTATATGAAGAACATGGTCCTACTTTGAAGCACAAGTGTGGTAAAAGGATAGTAACATTGCCCCTTCTCTCTTTTTCTCTCATTTTTTATTATTTTTATTTTTTGGCCTTTCTCTCTCTTTTTTTTCCGTCCGGAGTCTCATACGACTTGTGGGGGAATCATAGTCTCCATCATCCTTTCCTCACTAGGGCAATGCTCTAATAATCATGATCATCACACTTTTATTTACTTACAACTCGATATTACAACTCGATACTAGAACAAAAGATATGACTCTATATGAATGCCTCCGGCGGTGTACCAGGATGTGCAATGATCTAGCGTAGCAATGACATAAAAAAAGGGACAAACCATGAAAACATCATGCTAGCTATCTTATGATCATGCAAAGCAATATGACAATGAATGCTCAAGTCATGTATATGATGATGATGGAAGTTGCATGGCAATATATCTCAGAATGGCTATGGAAATTCCATGATAGGTAGGTATGGTGGCTGTTTTGAGGAAGGTATATGGTGGGTTTATGGTACCGGCGAAAGTTGCGCGGTACTAGAGAGGCTAGCAATGGTGGAAGGGTGAGAGTGCGTATAATCCATGGACTCAACATTAGTCATAAAGAACTCACATACTTATTGCAAAAGTCTATTAGCTATCGAAACAAAGTACTACGCGAATGCTCCTAGGGGGATAGATTGGTAGGAAAATACCATCGCTCGTCCCCGACCGCCACTCATAAGGAAGACAATCAATAAATAAATCATGCTCTGACTTCATCACATAACGGTTCACCATACGTGCATGCTACGGGAATCACAAACTTCAACAAAAGTATTTCTACAATCCACAACTACCCACTAGCATGACTCTAATATCACCATCTTTATATCGCAAAACTATTGCAAGGAATCAAACATATCATATTTAGTGATCTACAAGTTTTATGTAGGATTTTATGACTAACCATGTGAATGACCAATTCCTGTCATCTCTCTAAATAGATATAAGTGAAGCAAGAGAGTTTAATTCTTTCTACAAAATATATGCCCACGCTCTAACAAATATAAGTGAAGCAAAAGAGCATTCTACAAATGGCGGTTTTCTATGTAAAGAGAAACAGACAATCCAAACTTCAAATGATATAAGTGAGGTACATGAAGCATTCTATAAATCCATACTCAAAAGATATAAGTTAAGTGCAATGAGCATTCTATAAATCAACAAAGGACTATCTCATACCAGCATGGTGCAAAAAAGAAAAATGAAAACTAAATTCAAAAGACGCTCCAAGATTGCACATATCGCATGAACAAAACGAATCCGAAAACATACCGATACTTATTGAAGAAAGAGGGGATGCCTTCCGGGGCATCCCCAAGCTTAGACGCTTGAGTCTCCTTGAATATTTACTTGGGGTGCCTCGGGCATCCCCAAGCTTGAGCTCTTGCTTCTCTTCCTTCTTCTCACATTGAGACCTTCTCGATCATCGAACACTTCATCCACACAAAACTTCAACAGAAAACTTGGTAAGATCCGTTAGTATAATAAAGCAAATCACTACTCTAAGTACTATTGCAAACCAATTCATATTTTGTTTTGGCATTGTAGCTACTGTAATATAACTTTTTTATGGCTTAATCCACTGATATAATTCGATAGTTTCATCAAAAGAAGCAAACTATGCATCAAAAACAGAATCTGTCTAAAACAGAACAGTCTGTAATAATATGAACATTCACCATACTTATGATACTTGAAAAATTCTTCCAAAATCAGGAAACTAAACAATTTGCAAAGAAAGACAGTGCAAAAGGAATCAGAACCATTTGACGTTCCAGTAAAAAATGTAAAATCGCGCACTACAGCCAAAGTTTCTTCCCTGCACCGTACAAACCAACAAGAAAAGTAAACGTCCTAAAGGCAAATCTTGGCACATTATTTTTATAATACAATGGAATTGTCCAAGGGGATAATTATTTTTATTGAAAAGTTTCTGTAATCAAGATTCACAAAGTTTCCGTGAGCATGAGCAAAGTTCAAGGCTAGCTCCCACTTCAACAATGCTTGTCTTTCTCACTTTCGCTTTTCTTTTTGAAAAGTTTCGGGTTCCCCTCTTTATTTTTGTTGTTTTTAAACTATATGAAAGCACTCAACAGAAATAAATGACTCTCTAAACCTTCCGGGTTGTCTCCCTAGCAACGCTTTCTTTAAAGCCATTAAGTTAGGCATATAGTGCTCAAGTAGTGAATCCACCCGGATCCCAAGGTATATCAAAGCCAATTTTAATTAACAATTATTTGTAATTTAGTAGTGAGCACAAAGTAACATATATCATGTAACAACAAAGTCTAACTCTCTTCCTATGCATCGGCATGTCATAAAAGAACAATTCATGCACACATAGTAAAGGCCAATGCATAGTATAAACAGTTTCTTGCAATTTTATCGTATTGGAAACATAGAGAGGTGGAGATATAGTTCCTCTCTCATAATAATTGCAAGTAGGAGCAGCAAGCACATGCATATTATATCTATCAAAATCATCATGTGTAGTAGTAAAAGGCAACCCATCAATAAGCACAAACTTCTCCGATATAGTGTAGTTTGGAGAATTCAAAAAGATAATAGGACTATCATGTGTGGGTGCAATAGAAACAATTTCATGTTTAACATAAGGAACTATAGAAAGTTCATCTCCATAAGCATAATTCATATTGGCATCTTGGCCACAAGCATAGCAAGCATCATCAAAAAGGGATATTTCGAAAGAATCAATAGGATCATAGCAATTATCATAGCATTCATCCTTCGGTAAGCACAAAGGGAAATTAAACAATGTATGAGTTGAAGAGTTACTCTCATTAGAAGGTGGGCACGGATGATCAATCCGCTCTTCCTCCTTTTGTTCTTCGCTCTCCTCCTCATCTTTTTCATCCAATGAGCTCACAGTTTCGTCAATTTCTTCTTCCATAGACTCCTGCAAAATATTAGTCTCTTCTTGGACAGCAGAGACTTTCTCAATAAACGCATCAATGTCGGAATTGTATTCATAATTCTCATAACAATATTTAAGGATAGCTAAATTTTCAGGTCTGTAAACAACATCATAAAGATTTTCATATTCTTTGAACATAGATTCAATTTCATAAGCACCCATAAAAGCAACAAATTCTTCTATTTGTTCTACATCATAGTAGTCATATATACCTCTAGCATAAGAAGCCAAAGTTTCATTATCATTAAATTCACATGAAAAGGGGAGGTGTGGAGACTTCATCCTAGAGAAACAAGTATAATCATATCTCAAGCATAGTTGCCTAGCATACCAATATAACATATAAATTTGATCCCATAATAATTTCCCTTTTTGAGTCAAGCGATAATCCCTAAAGTATTCACGTTGATCCAACGTGTCTCCCATTACCAAATTGAATGGGATTTTCTCTGGATTATTAAAGTAGTACATAATATCTGTCACATAACGAGCATTGAGGGTTTTAGGAGGTTCCTCATCTCCATGAGCAGCAAGTACACCTAATTTTTTTGTATTTCGTGTTCCATATCCATAACTGAAGATAAAGAACAACTAAGAACAGCAAATAAAAATTACTTAGTGATAAAGCAAACAAGCACACATGAGAATATTCACCCCACGCTATTGCTCCCCGGCAACGGCGCCAAAAAAAGGTCTTGATAACCCACAAGTATAGGGGATCGCAACAATTTTCGATAATTAAGAGTGTCGAACCCAACGAGGAGCTAAAGGCAGAACAAATATTCCCTCAAGTTCTATCGACCACCGATACAACTCTACGCACGCTTGATGTTCGCTTTACCTAGAACAAGTATGAAACTGGAAGTACTTTGTAGGTGTGATAGGATAGGTTTGCAAGATGATAAAGAGAGCGTAAATAAAAAGTAGGGTCTTTTTAGATAAAGACACAACTAAATTAGTTTTAGTAGAGAGCTTTTTGTTACGAGAAAGTTATTTGTCCCTAGGCAATCGATAACTAGACCGGTAATCATTATTGCAATTCTATTTGAGGGAGAGGCATAAGCTAACATACTTTCTCTACTTGGATCATATGCACTTATGATTGAAACTCTAGCAAGCATCCGCAACTACTAAAGATCATTAAAGTAAAACCCAACCATAGCATTAAAGTATCAAGTCCTCTTTATCCCATACGCAAACAACCTACTTACTCGGGTCTATGCTTCTGTCACTCACGCCACCCACCATAAGCAAATCATGAACATATTGCAAACCCTACAGCGGGGATCCCTCACGCTTGCGCGACACAGAGAGCACCATAGGACAACACCAATAATAAAACATGCAACTCAAACCAATCATGATCATCAAATAGCCCATAGGACAAAACGGATCTACTCAAACATCATAGGATAGCCATATATCATTGGGAAATAATATATAGCGTTGAGCACCATGTTTAAGTAGAGATTACAGCGGGCTAAAGAGGGGTTACACCGCTGCATAGAGGGGGGAAGAGTTGGTGATGATGGCGGTGAAGTTGTTGGTGAAGATTGCGGTGATGATGATGGCCCCCGGTGGTGCTCCGGCGCCACCGGAAGCGAGGAGGAGAGAGCCCCCTCCTTCTTATTCTTCCTTGACCTCCTCCCTACATGGGAGAAGGGTTTCCTCTCTGGTACTTGGTCTCCATGGCACGGGAGGGGCGAGAGCCCTTCCGAGATTGGATCTGTCTCTCTGTCTCTCTCTGTTTCTGCTTTTTCAGATTCTTCCCTTTCACCGTTTCTTATATTCCCGGAGATCCGTAACTCCGATTGGGATGAAATTTTAACAGATATCTATCCGGATATTAGCTTTCTTGCGGCAAAAGAAGGGCACCAACCGCCTTACGGGGTGGCCACGAGGGTCAGGGGCGCGCCCAGTGGGGTGGGGCGCGCCCCCTGCCTCGTGCCTCCCTCGGGCATCGTCTCGCGTGGATTTTTCTTCCCAAAAATCATATATATTACAAAAAAATCTCCGTCAGTTTTTCTCCCGTTTGGACTCCGTTTGATATGGATATTCTGCGAAACAAAAAACATGCAACAAACAGGAACTGACACTGGGCACTGGATCAATATGTTAGTCCCAAAAATAGTATAAAAAGTTGCCAAAAGTATATGAAAGTTGTAGAATATTGGCATGGAACAATAAAAAATATAGATATGACAGAGACGTATCAGCATCCCCAAGCTTAATTCCTGCTCGTCCTTGAGTAGGTAAATGATAAAAAAGATAATTTTTGATGTGGAATGCTACCTAGCATAATCTTGATCACATATCTAATCATGGCATGAATATTAAGGTACGAGTGATTCAAAGCAATAGTCTATCATTTGACATAAAAACAATAATACTTCAAGCCTACTAATAAAGCAATCATTTCTTTTCAAAATAACATGGCCAAAGAAAGTTATCCCTACAAAATCATATAGTCTGGCTATGCTCCATCTTCACCACACAAAATATTCACATCATGCACAACCCCGATGACAAGCCAAGCAATTGTTTCATACTTTTGATGTTCTCAAACCTTTTCAACTTTCACGCAATACATGAGCGTGAGTCATGGACATAGCACTATAGGTGGAATAGAATGGTGGTTGTGGAGAAGACAAAAAGGAGAAGATAGTCTCACATCAACTAGGTGTATCAACGGGCTATGGAGATGCCCATCAATAGATATCAATGTGAGTGAGTAGGGATTGCCATGCAACGGATGCACTAGAGCTATAAGTGTATGAAAGCTCAAACTGAAACTAAGTGGGTGTGCATCCAACTTTCTTGCTCATGAAGACCTCGGGCGTCTGAGGAAGCCCATCATCGGAATATACAAGCCAAGTTCTATAATGAAAATTCCCAATAGTATATGAAAGTGATAACTCAAGAGACCCTCTATATGAAGAACATAATGCTACTTTGAAGCACAAGTGTGGTAAAAGGATACTAACATTGCCCCTTTTCTCTTTTTCTCTCATTTTTTTTATTTTTTTGGCCTTTCTCTCTCTTTTTTTTCCGTCCGGAGTCCCATCCCGACTTGTGGGGGAATCATAGTCTCCATCATCCTTTCCTCACTGGGGCAATGCTCTAATAATGATGATCATCACACTTTTATTTACTTACTACTCGATATTACAACTTGATACTAGAACAAAAGATATGACTCTATATGAATGCCTCCGGTTGATGGATTGACTACTTCTTCGACATGTATGAACACTCGATACAGGTACATCCCTAACGTGGTCCGCGGCGGCCTTGGTAGCAATGAATAGTACAACCCCGGTTCCTGCACGGTATCTCAACACCTATCACCTTCGGTATGGTGGACGGTTTCTTCATCCATGCCATAACCGTTAGAGCCTAGCTGTCTGGAGGAACAAACATACTTACGAGCTCACCTTCAAGGTCGTTGATAAGCTCAGTCATGGATTCGTTGTTCCAAGCACGTCGAGGCATGCCGTGGAAGGTAAGCTTTGTTAAAAACTCAAGCTCAGAGGGCACCGAGCCCCATCCTGGGTGCCATCGATCAAAGCTCACCAGCGCGCCATCGTAGGAAAAACGCCGGGAAGATTCAAACACACGACTGCAGTCAAAAGTTGTCCGGAACCTGACGAAGAAATCAGCCGGTGGCAGACAGACTTCGACGAGCAAGTCACTTATTTGGATGCCGCGCGCAATGCCAAGAGTTTTGACAAGGTCCTCCGGCGAGACGGGAGGCCAATCACCATTGATGGTTACCATCAGCACTTTGCCGGCAAACTGGTCGTCAAGCGCCGCCTTGCCACTATTGAGCGACATCACGCAGCGCCCGAAGGTAGGACGGACCTGAGGATCTTCGGCTTAGAGATCCGTGTTGACCGGCGACATGATAGTGCGCTTGAGTACAAGGAGTATAGGAGGGGGATTTGGGGGAATTGGAGTAGGAATCGAGATTCCAGAGGGGTGTGTGTGTGTGTGGGGGGGATTGGGGATGAAAAGGTAGGACGAATTTCGAACACACGCAAATATGCTCTCGGCGCGCAAGCGCACGAGAACACCGACGGCGCCCACATGTCGGCCTAAGAGTCCCTATTCTTTCTTTTTTTGAGAGCCCAACCTTTTTTTGAGAATCTTTTGAGAGCCCGGCCTGAGAGTCATAATTGACCTATTTGGCATTGCGTTACTACTCGGCCCATATTCAACGACACCTCACTAGCCCAAACAAGTGTATATCATCGAAAAGACAATGAGCTCAAATCTTCTATTATATAATTAAAACAAGAGTCAAATAAGCCATCACGTTCGTCCACATATGCTAATATTTTTTACACCATTTGATTAGAATATTAACGGATGAGATTTAAAGGTTTTTATGTAACATCGTAAAATATATGTGGCAATATTTTTTTGAGCATCAGTACAGACACAAGCGCTCATATACACGCGCATACACTCACCCCTATGAACGCACACACGCACACCCTACCCCTATGAGCACCTCCGAGAGACTGAGCCGGCATATCATCTTGAGATTTACGAAGTCACCGTACACGCCTCATTGTCGACGGGAACGTCTCCTCCCCACTGGAAGCGCATCACCGGAAATCCTGAAATAAATCCAGGAATAATGCGAGCATCAGGATTTGAACCCTGGTGGATTGGGGATACCACTGTCCACCTAACCAACTCAACCATATTAGACTTCCAAGTTGTCACGGTATATGCATATAAGGAAAAGCTACGTGTACAGAAACATGTATTAGTTCATATTGAGACAGAAAAGAAAAAAGAAAGCAACAGAAAAGTTACGCTAATCCGAATGTAATGGCCTAGGAGACCAAGTCATGCATGCACGTACACATGCATTGTATAGAACTAAAAGAAATCCTACGAAAAACACCAACGCTGTAGAAAATAAAAAATAAAAAAAGAGAACCGATCTAAATACAATTAGAATCCTTGCAAAAGGAAAGAAATGATTGGATGATCAATTCCTAAGCAATACGAACAATCAGAATCCTTGCAAAAGGAAAAAATGATGGGAAGATCGATTCTTATGCAGTACGGCCTAGAGCAGCACATGGACTTGGAAACTATTCAATATTTTCTTAGGAAAGATTACTATACAATTGATTGCTTTCTGGTAACTACACGTACATGTAAGTTGAGAAGGATGCGGATTCCGAACAATGCATATCTTGAGGCCAAGCGTACAAAAGAATACGTGTCGAGAGGTTCATTGAATCGAAATCATACGACGCCCAGCGAATCAAAATCGTACGATATCCATGGATCCATGAATCAAAATAAAAAATATCTGTCCCAGACTCCCAGAAAAGCCGTCTTGCTGCTTCGCTCAGATGATAACAATGGTGGCTTCCAAACAACTGCAGAAGCACGCGTGCACCAGCAACAGCCATGAAAAATGCCCGTTGAGGGGATCTTGGCATGGCGGCAACCCTTGGGACGCCAGCATAGATACTTCAAAACAATAGTCTCAGATGAGTTTGAGTGACCACTGCGATCGATCTCGCATGTGCAAGAAGTTTATGAACACACAAAGTCGCCTTGAGTCCGCGGCAAGGTTTCCAACAAGTCCACCCGGCAGAATACGAGCGAGTCAGTGGCAGGGTCTAAAACAATTCCTTATTGCGATTTCAAACCAGGTTGTCCGCTTGCCATTGACACATAATTAACATGCCCTGACAAGACGGGCCTGGCTTGGCGATATCGATGAGTCCAATACAGCAAGATCAGTCTGAGACGTGATGATGTCGGAAGGCCATTAAGTTGTTCGGATAGATGACGACCAAAGTCAGGAAACACAAGCATGAGAATGACACTCATCCTCCACCCGAACCGCCATAGCAGATTGCATCAGTTATTTTCTAATCAAACGAATCGACTCTAGACTTGAGTTTAGTTCCATAAAATATTTGGTTTCATGGCGCCTAGCTAGGTTCTTTTGTAGAGGACTTATGGATGTATGACAAGGTCAAAGACTAGAGGTCATTGCATGGCACTGGAGCATCTTTGTTGAATCCTTGGGCTTTGGAAGACTATGCCCTTGAGAAACAAATATGATGATTTGGTTCATACGGGTGGTAATCAAAGAAACCTCATGTCCCACATATTGTAAAACCCAATTCTTATCCATTTGACCCACAACCAATTCTAAAAGATCAAGGTTTTCCTTACGTCTAGAAAGAAACCTATAAGAAAAAGAAGCGGGTTAAAAAATAGATAAGTCTAATGATTTAGCCAAAGTATACACAGAACGGAAATATTCCGTTATCGAATATGGATTGCATGTATTTCAAGGAAGGAGGTTATTTTTGGAGAAAAAGAATCTACTTCAATGATATATGCCATTGGCTGTGTGCATCATCCAAAGCAGTGGGAATGTATTATCCCCCCTTTTTCAAGAAAAAAACTTAGCAAGAGAGCGGTTAAAATTCCATTTTGGAAGAATAAACTGTCAGCATCACGACAATATAGAGATCACACTAACTGACCACGGTATGCATCAATTCTTCAAATAGATTATTTTGTCGCCAAATGTTATAGGACGTGGATGGATCGTAGGAAGTTAAGAATAATTAGTCTATGACTCCATGGTAAGAAGTCAGCCCATAGAATGATTAAGATGACATATAACCACCGCACTAGAATGAGTGAATTATATGCATTAGTAACAAGAGTAAAAATTAACCCCATAAAAGATTATTAAAATGGATCAAATCGAAATAAAGTATAGTCCATTTGGAGGTTAAGACAACAAGAAAAAATATGTTCTCAAGGACCCATCACACACGCCAAAGGCATAATAAAATACATGCATCTAATCACCAATTTATTTTTGTTGTGACTACTCAATTATAATATAGTATAAAGCAATCAGTAGGAAAAAGAATGCACAACATTAGGTTGAAATATATATATCTGCATTTCATGGTGGCTCTCAATTCAAATTTTTACAGTGCAGCCGACTCTGATTATTTAGAGTTTATCATAACACAATTCGAGACGAAATCACCATGTTCGATGACATAGGATGAAGTATATTTTGCACAGATGTGGTGATTACAGTGTTGTAGAACTGTAGTTGAACAAATATATTTATGAAAATCCATAGTAGATACAACTCCGGGTTGATATGATAAAGAGTACAAGTATAGTTAGTGACCCATAGTACATAAAATTCTTACTAGGTGTAGAATATACGCATACTTTAGGTATGAAATTGTGGTTCTCAATAAGAAATAAACTACAATTGACTGATACTATTTGCACTCCATATGAAATTCATGAGAAGATAAACGTTAAAATAAATTATATATACAATAAATAGTTGATGATTCGTATAATTGATGAAAACATATGAAATTCAAGATGATATAAAGCATCACAGGCATGATTAGCATGAATAAGATTTGAAGAGAGTCATTCAGAGAAAATATTTACTGTAGAAGTTATCAAGATACACCCATATGGGTGATAGTAAGGTAAGCATCTATGGGCGCCTATGTATGTAGACATGATATTTCATTAACAGAGAAAGGCATCTAAGAGTGCTGCAATCATCGACTTGAGTGGGAGAACATAATTTTAGATATGCGATGTTCACGTTTAGATTAATTCTTGGTCAGGGATCGCTCAAAAACATATTACTGAGGAGAGATGGGTCAATGAGGGGGAAAATGAAGATCTGTATGAAAGCCCATATATGGTATTGCATCTGTCTTCCCACCTCACGCATAAGGAATTTATTCATGAATATAATGCACTAGATGTTTCATTGTGGCTTTAGTTTTGTCGATACTGTTTTTATATAAAATATATTTTTTGGCCAGTTAAATCAAACAATAGTTTATTGGGAGGCCGTATAGTGGTAAGAGGAAACAATCAGGAAAGGTTCATTCTAGCCGCGCAAATGCGCGGGTGGCCCTGCTAGTTATAACTTGAAAAAAGGAGATATACTCTGAACACTGGAGAATGGTGATGCCCTCATTTAGCCCACCAATAGTTCGAGACAATAAACAGTTCGAAACAACGATATATACAACATTCAAACACTGACTAGTGACTACTACTGACATAAATAGCAAGACATGATAGTTCATAAGAAGTCTTGCTACACCACCAAAACGCACCCATCTGTAGCGCTCAGACTCTCTTGATCCAGACGAGAATGACATTCTAAATAGAGGAAACTATTACATAGTAAGAGTGACATAGACGAGGATGACCAAGTGACAAGGAATATGCATAACAAAAGAGAGAACTACCCATCCAGAACAAGCAACAAAGACAACAAGTCATTCAAAGAGGGATGATCCAACACCATCATAATTTGCAGCCCCGGTTCATCCACAAGTGATCCGGAGACACGGGTACTCCACCCTTTCGACGCAACAACCCAATTACCTATCAACCTGAAGGCTTGAACCACATCACTGCCTGTCGGACTCGACACATCCAAGGATCAAAGTTAATGCATATGCCTTTGTCATTCTCACCTTCTTTTGGCTGCAGGCTGTATCATTGACAATCAGGGGAGTTTGCTCCCGAACTCCTAGGGCTCGCTGTGTAGACATAGTTTTCCATAGCAAACAGAGTCTCTCTGCCATCAAGGTCCTTGCCAACGGTGATCTTCTAGTTAATCTGATAATTGAGTCCGAGAAACAGAGAGTGTGAACCAAGGCTATTTACACGCCTCCAACCCAAAAATCCGGAAGGCCCCAACAAGCTGGTATCTTACTCATAGACATAACAACCACTGTCCGGATACTCACGTATTTCACGGTGCTTGCATACAATGGGTTTTTTGCAATATAAATTTTCTAGATCATGTGTCCGAATGATGATCAGTCTTTTGCCATCGTCTGATTGAGTGAGGAACTAGTTGTGCTTCCCTGTTTTTGGCAAAGGTGGTGTGATTACAAAGGACAGTAACTATAGGGACACTGCATCATATCAAAAAGGACATGCATTGTTAATGTAAGATCAGCATTGTTCAGAGTATGAGTAGGATAATGCAAGGAACAGCATTGATATGTCCCTGTTGGAACTGGGAGGAAAATACAAGGAAATGTATACTGGGTTCAAAAATATAGAAGTGCCATGCATGGTTATACTCATGTTATCTCACAATCGATTCTTCACAGGAAACTACCATGTCATGCATGTTATGTAATCATGTTTTGTCCTCACAAACAAATTCTTCAAGGAAACTTGCAGACCATGCATTGTTATATACTCATGTTCTGTGGGCAAAATTTTTGTGAGCATATTATTCTAGCCATTGATTGCTGAAGGGCGAACATAGGTATGTACACATGGTAAGCATTACATGATTTCACTACTTCCAAATATAGAGTTCTCCATATGCACATTTACTTCCCTAATGTATGGTTAGATGAAACCAACAGTGTGATGCATGTTTGTACATCATGAAAATGAGGAAACTAACATGGCCATTGATACACACTCATATTTAGTAGTATATAGATTACTATAAAATAAGGAGAATATCAATATCTTCCTAACTGTTTGATTATTCAGGGGTACAAATTGGCTGTAATGACATGGTCACAATCGCATGAATTAACTCATTCCAAATATAGCTAATTTACGGCGTCTCTAATACATTGCCATAGTTCTACTCAAATTCTGCTCCAACAGGGATATGTCAATCATCACAAAAAGCTCAAACAGTGTCATGGCGTCATCATTAACATCAGACGGAAACAACTTACACGCGCCGTCCCAGCAATACGTGGTGCCATCTGCTTTGTCGATCGCGTATATGATGCCATTGTGTTCAATAGCATCACAGAAGTGCGTATCAGCTTTGATGACGATCCACTACGAGCTGAGCTGTCTCCAGCTAAAGCAGGCACCGGCGGAAAGATAGGCGAGTCCCTTGTCGAACAAGGCAATTAGCTTGAAGTCTGCGTAATCCATGTGTCATGTGGGCACTTGGCAGATTACAATCTTCTGCAAAACAAGGTGTGTCCAACTGACGCCGTAATCTAGATGACTTGGACCACGTCGGTAAAACTCTATATCATCCAACGGAGGAAGGATAATCCCATGGGAGGTCTGGAAGTTCACGAGCACCAACTTTTTCTCGTCTTCTCTGACGGAAGCCATCCAGTGGGAGTTCATGCCGACCCAGTACATACCCGCAAGAAGTTTCGGGCAATGGTGATCGGATCAAAGTCGAGGGAAATGATGTACGGCGACCCACTACATACCTGCAAAGAAGTTCCGGCTAATGGAGGTCGGAATGAAGTCGAGGGGCATCATGTACGCCTCCGTATCATGGCGAGGAAATCTCGCAAGACCAGATAGCAGCAAGCAGGGTGTCTTGAAAAGCTTAGGCCCCGCTTCGACGATGGCCGTGTGCATGCCCCTCGAGCATGCAGCCAGCCGCAGGGCGCTCAACATATCCATACACGAACAACAGAGGTCGAGGACGTCACTGGGGAGATTGCTCCAATCGCGGCTCATATGGATGCTGCGTGGTTCGTGTTCGGTCATGGTGGAGTTTGGAAGGTGGGGTTTTGGGGGGCTTGATTTACAGGGGAGAAGGCTCTCGGTGCTGGAGCAGCTAGCGAGGGATAGTGGTACTGTGGGAGTCGAGCGAGGCGAGGGTACGCGGGGGCATAGTGAGATGATGAAGAGTGACCTCGGGATCTTCGGCGAGATGGAGATGGAGATGGAGTGGTGCTAGGGGATAGGGAGACGAGGCGAGGCATGCTATACAACGGCGGTGATAGTGAGTGCACAGTGCACACGGTGAGCTTTGGTAACCCGGACACACCGCGTGGACTGGTGTCACCTCGGGCGCAAGGTCTTGTCATTTCACTGTGAGGGCCGGATGAATAATAGTATTTTGACCATCAAGTGTACCACAGTTGTACTACTACTACTAGTAGGAGTAGTAGGAACATGAGTAGTACTCCCGTACAGGGACACATGTAGCGATGTTCAAAAAAGGGACACATGTAGCGCTAGAAGGATGGGCACGTACAGGGACATGCCCCACTCCTCAGTCTACCCGCATAGCCTTTTCGTTTAGCCTACCTAGCCGTCTAATCAACTGCCTGCAGGCCACTTCTCCTATTTACTTCTCCATCGAGAACCGATTTTCCTCGGCTTCTTCACTACTCCTTCATCTTCATTTGCATCCAAACCACACTGCATTCACATTGATTTAACCTCTTCACATCCTCCTGGAGTAATTCTGAAGCCCCTATAAATAATCATCTTCTTTAGTTAGACTAGCCATCTAATCCTAATTCTCCAAACCATAGCCCTCCGGTCCAGCGGTTCCAAATGGCGAAAGAGATCGAGATACAGGTTTTTAGCATCCAACATGTCCTCGTCGAAGGCTCGTTGAGCATAGTTGCCACAGTCACCGACCACCCAAGGGTTGTTCGGAAATGGATCAACAATGTATCCAACTCCCTCCAAAAGGTGGAGATGAAGGTCATCGGTCACGACGCAGAGTACATGGAGCGTGCCACTGGGAAGATCCAACGCGCCACTATCCTTCAGATGTGCCTCAAAGATGATGTTTTGGTGTACCACATCATACACGCGCCCTCCATACCAGGTGAGCTTCACGATTTCTTGTCTCGGGAGGACATATACTTCTGTGGGGCAACCATCATAGGGGACAAACATAAGTTGGAGCCGTACAACCTTGATTTGAAAAGCACCGCCGACGTACAAACCAAAATAAAAATTCCTATAGAATATTGTGATAAACCGACACCATCCCTATTCGACGTAGCAAATTTTGTGCTCGGAACAAATCTTCAGAAGGGTGACGAGACGCTGTCATTAAGGTCGTCTGGATGGGAGAATTATCCCTTGATGTATGAGCGGATAAAATATGCTGCCCTCGATGCCCGTGTGAGTTTCGAGATAGCTGCAAGGTCTAGAGAGCTTGGGGCGAAGCCGTCTCCCACATAAATGAGAACTAGAAGAAGAAGAAGATGCTGCACCAGCAGCAGGGCATTATGGATGGATGAACTGTTTCCTCTGTTGTAAAAAATTATTCCCTCTCTGTGTATATTGATATAGATGGACTATTTTGATGGTGTGCATGTCTTTGGAACAAGTAGTAGCGTGGGTCCGCTTGACTATAAGGAACTGTTTATCTGCCTAGCTTTCTCTACTACTCCTTCCAGTGATCGGTATGCAATGCATGTGTCCGTAGACATGACAGCTTGTCCATGGAAGTTCAACTACGACGACCATCATGTTTCATCCACTGCTACTCGCGATTCCCACGATACCGCTCCAACCCACGGCACCACGTCCCCCGACGTGCGCCTCACCCCTCTCGGCCGCACCGCCCCTCTGCCTTTGTGTGCATGACATGTGGGCCAACTAAAATGCGGCGAGCATCAAGTTTCTACAATAGCCATACTCTCGAAAAAAAGTTTCTACCACAGCCACACGCGATTCCCACAACGCCGCTCGAACCCATGACACCACACATCCCCCGACCTGCGGCTCACCCCTCTCAGCCCCGCTGCCCCTCTGCCTTCGGGAGCATTACATGTGGACCAGCCACCTATCGAGTCCACTTGTTATTGACTCACAGGCAGGTGTCGTAAGGCGCTGAAGCTCACACCCGAGGGCCCCGAGAGGTAAATGTAACTCCCGCGCCAGGCCTTGTGGTGCTACCACTACACGAACTCGTGGCAAACTCGAGATTTGTTTCTTTACTATACATGCACACAACGATTTAATGGACATTGTAATCTCAACATGTGACGGGGAGCTCTAAATTTGATTTGAAACTTATAAAATGAAAAAATTCAAAACAAATAAACTGGGAGAGAAGGAGTATACCGTAGGATGTGTCCCATACGAAACAAGTCCCCTGGTTTGTCACCGCGAAGATACGGTTTGGAAGGAGCACAACGTCTTCGTACTCGTACGGCAAAACATCAACCGCAGACAACATCGTCCACCTTTGACCGCCATGTGCAGGGTTCGTGCTATCTTCTTCAATCTCACTGTGGTTCCATCATACCAATTCAGGCAGTGGCGCATTGCATGGCTGATCCCAATGTTGGACAAAGGTTCTACGGGAATGGTGTCACCGTTGTAAATGTTGTGCAAATTGATGTTGGTACCCTCCCGTACATATGCAAGCCAATCTCCACTTGCACCGAGCCTAACCTGTGAAATAGTGGGCAGGGGGAGAATTAGGAAATGGACATAGAAGTAATCTTTAGAATGCATTTACTATGTGATCAAACTCATCTTACCTGCTCATCGGACAAAATCCGAGTGCCCCTCAACGTCGGCATGTCAAGGGGCGTCAACTTGCAACTATGGCCACGCTGCGCTGGAGAGACCCCCAAGGAAACATCCTCGTGCGTTGCACGGAACATCAAGATGCATTTGTATGAGTATCTTGTGAGAGAAAAGGATGAACGAGGGAAGGCCTTATTTGCAAATATGGAGAGGGGTGTAGGCTTCTTTTTAAAAAATTGCCATAGTTTTCTTCCTATCAATCAGATATAAATCGAACGGCCTATATTGCAGGGTGGCAGGCACACCATCATCACCAACTCTGTTTTTTTATAAGAGTAGAGACTAGCAAGATGCCCGTGCGTTGCACGGAACATCAAGATCTTGTGGGAGAAAAGGATGAACGAGGGAAGGCCTTATCTACAAATGTGGAGAGGAGTGTGGGTAAATTGTCATTGTTTCCTCCCTATCCGTTAGATATAGATCGGATAGGGGTGTGGGTATTTTTTTGCAAAATCGCCATAGTTTCCTTCCTATCCATCAGATATAAATCGGACAACCTATACTGCAGGATGGCAGGCACACCATCATCAACAACTCTATTTTTATAAGAGTAGAGTAGAGATAGAGACTACTACTACCAATGTGCTGGCCCGTGCGTTGCAATGGATCCAAAGTAGTAGAATAATACTTGTTCACGGGCTTGAAATATAAACACTCTAGTTTTAATATACATATATCAGTAAAAGTAAATCATGCTTCACTCAAAATATATTCCTCGGGCTATTTTGATGGTTTGAAGATAACATGTTTAAAAAAAATTGGAGCTGTTTTTTTTACATTTTGTAGCGTGACACGGCATGCGGTGCACCTAAGCGTCTGAAAAAAAAGAGTTTGGGTCAGTGGCACACCCTGCGGCAAGATGCCTATGTGGGCTTCTTTTATAACTAGCAATATGCCCATGCATTGCAGGGAACATCAAGATGCATTTTTTACAAAACACCTAGTGTGATTGACCCTTGCAGGAGTAATCCCATGTGTAAAAACTAATGATATCTCAAGAATTTTATCAGGAAAATGGTATCTTTGGAACAAGTTTTCTCTACTACCGCTCCTTCCAGTGAGCGGTATGCAATGCATGTGTCAGCAGACATGACAGCCTATCCATGGAAGTTGAACCACGGCGACCATCACGTTTCTTGTTTCTACCACTGCCACACCCACACACGATTCCCACGACGCCGCTCCAACCCACGACACGACGTCCCCCCACATGCGCCTCATCCCTCTCGGCCCCACCACTCCTCTGCCTTTGTCTGCATGACATGCGGGCCAGCCGAACTGCTACGACCATCAACTTTCTACCACAGCCACACCCGATTGGACGCGGTTTGCCTGCTACGCTCCTATGCTCCGATCCGTACTCCCGCACCATCGAATTTTCATCCAGCGGCTGTGACACATTTTGTCCCGGGCATCAATCCTCAGCTAGAGTACTTCTGTACTATAGGTAGTACCTGCCGGTGTGGCCATCTACGCCTCATAACGCCTTGACGCCTAGCTGTGGCACCCTCGCCACGGCCACGCCACCACCGGCCGGTTCATCTCAAACGAGTGAGTTGCGAACCATGCCACCACCATGAGAATGACATGTGGGCCAGCCGCATTTAAGGTCCGCATGTCATTGACTCATAGGCCGGTGGACTAAGCCACTGAAGCTTGGTCCCGTGGCCCCCGAGAGGGAAATGTAACTCCTACGGTAGGCCTTGTGGTGCTCCCGCAGTACGAGCTCGTGCCAAACCCAAATCTCTACTCTCTATATCTATACCTACTATTAAAGGGAATAGGTATTCTTGGTTTGGTTTAGTCCTTTTCGTTTAGTTTATACACGCTAAGCGATCTCGGCCAGGTATTTGTATGTCGATGGGCCTTTTATGGGCTTTCGTTTGGTTTAAACACAAGACCTCCTGTCTAGCTCTTTGATGTAACAACCAATGACCTATGCTCCTTTCACATTTACTAATCCCAACTCCCTCTAAATATACGAGTGGCAGCCATCATGTTTAGGGCAAGCTAATTAAGCGAGTGAGCTAATAAAGAAAGGGTTGTGGGCTTAAATAGAATATTTAAACGGATGTGGCTAATTAAAGAAAGGATATGGGTAAACCGGTGGAATAACTAAAAAAATTGTGGTCTTAATAAAGTCTACATGAAGGATTCGAGGTAAAAAGGTAGGATACTTAAAAGAAAGAATCTGTAGGCTTCAATGTGTTGGGCCTACTAAATTAGAAAATGAAGGATTTGATTCCCGACTAAAACGGGTGAGGACATCATGGTAATTAATGAAAGGATTATACTTAAATGCCATTAAAAATGATTGTACTTAAATGGAATCAGTGTGAGATTATGCCCGACAAAGAAAATATGAACACGACTAAATTGCAAGGAATTTTTTCATGTTCATTTTGTAGAAGGATGCTGCGTTGCAGCATGTTCTTCATAATGAATCCGGTGTTGTGGGACATTATGCTTGCACAAAACATCAATTTTTCCCGTTGCAACGCATGGGCATATGTGCTAGTCTATATCTATATCTATATCTATATACTTATACTTATACTTACTCTTATAAAAAACAGAATTGGTGATGATGGTGTGCCTGCCATCCCGCAATATAGGACGTCCGATTTATATCTGACGGATAGGAAGGAAACTATGGCAATTTTGCAAAAAGGTACCCACACCCCTCTCCACATTTGCAAATAAGGCCTTGCCTCATTCATCGTTATCTCCCACAACATAAACTACACATACAAATACATCTTGATTTTCCGTGCAACGCATGGGCATCTTGCTAGTTATGAATAAATAACACTGTATCAACGAGCCCCATCAGACACCAAATTTCTTGGCTTCCGTGCTACAGCCAGATCTTCCCTTCGTTTCTGTTTTCCAACCCGGCGGCGGGCGGGGTGCGGTTTGCCAATAGTCGGTTTGCTCAACGGCGGTCCCACATGAAAGTGAAAATGCTAGGCAACACGCCTTCCCTAGCTATGTGGCGTGCCGGACGGGCCGTGGAGTACTCCCGATTCCCGGGCGCGTGGGGGTGCAACGCGAACGCGGCAGGCCTTTTCCTTTTACTGGCAATGTGCCCGTGCGTTGCGACGGATCCAAAGTAGTAGAATAGTAGTACTTGTTCACAAACTTGAAAGAAATCACCCTTGTTTTGATATACTCCTAATATATTAATTTTCACTCAAAATATATTTCTCAGGCTGTTTTGATGAGGTGAGGGAGGGATGTGGTTGCTTTCAAGATAATAAAGGGGTTTTCTACAAATTGGAGCAGAGAAGTGGGCTATTGTAGCAGAAATGCCCCAACTTACCTCACAACCGTTAGATGCAGATCTAATGGTCAGAAACGACGGATGGCAGACACACCACCATCACCAATTGAGTCTTTTATAGGAGCAGGAGTAGAGAAAAATGTATAAATTGTAACATTTGGTTCTGCTCCTTGGCATGATCGATAGATAGAAATAATGATTGGAAACGCTAGGGCGGGGCTATTTCCGCCAGATAAGCAGGGTGCATAGTAGCTAGGTTGGCGCATCATCAATTTGGTCACATGCGGTCCGACATGTTCTAGTGTTTCTAGCAAGATGCCCGTGCGTTGCACGAAGTTGATGGAAAAGGTAAGCACAACTTATAAATTGACAGATGGAGTACTAGTTACAGTGATGCATACAATTAAGTAAAGGGATCACACATGTCGGTATTGACTGGAACGAGAATGCAATAGCACAATAAGAATTAAGGCCACAATGATGCAATCGCAGTCGTGGTTACAGGAAGAAAGAAGAAAGATGCATCCATCAACATACGACCTCCTCCTCCTCCTCAACTTAGTGCGCCGGGCCACCGACCGGCGGCTAAGGAGCGATGACTTTTGTGGTGAGGTCAAGGTGCTTCTCAGCAAAGGCATCCAAGGCTTCCAGCCGGTTGAGGAAGGCCAACGTCGTAGCGTCCTCAATGGCCTTGTAGATACCTATGTACATGATTTTCTTGTACATGTGGATGTGTAGGTCAACGAATTCTTGCAGGGTGAGAGGCCTCGCGGTGAGCGCGACCTCCAGGTGGACATTCTTCGTGGCGTCGATGGGCAGTCGCAGGGCCACCAGTGCTTGAAAGAGGTTCCGGCCATGGAGGCCGATTAGGGTGGCAGGCAATGAGGAGCCCGGAGTTGCGATCCGACCTCAAACAGTCAAATCTCTGTGCATAAGTGTCATCCCTAGATCGATAATGCTGACACACACAGTACTTCGAAGGATTTATAACAGAGTAGCAATCACACACATATTACATCGAATAACTCATAAAAGAGTACTTATTTCAATAATATGGCTTAAGGCCATCTAAAAACGATAACAACGAAAGGCTTGGAAGATAAACTGAGTCCATCAACTCCAACGACATAGCTGAGTGCACGGCAACGACCTACCGCACCTTACTCTTTGTCTGAAAAGTCTGCAACATAATACGTTGCAGCCCGAAAACGGGCCAGCACATGGAATATGCTGGCAAAATAACACTGTAGAGCAATGAACAGGCAAAGCTATAACTATATGCATATTTGGCTGGTGGAGGCTCTATGGTTAATAGGTTTTTGCAAAAGCCAATTTTTTCCTACAACAAAGGAATATATTCTGTTTAACTATCATGGTAGTTGAAACATTGAGAAGGTTCCTCCAACTCAATCCCAATTAAGCAGTATTAATAACCCAACAATTTAATTTAGGGTGTTGAGATCAACATGACAATCCAAGAACTAGATACTCAAGATGTCCATAACCGGGGACACGGCTAACCATGATTAATTTGTACACTCTGCAGAGGTTTGCGCACTTTCCCCCACAAGACTCGATCTCCTCCGTTGGATTTCTCGCACTACATGGTGTTTGAGAAATGGATGACCGAGACACAGTCTTTCAGAAGCATTAACTCTTTACTCTGGGTAGACAGTACCAACCTACATCCCCTACATCTGCTAGCCTACCACTGAAAGAGGTCATGCAACATACTCAACTATGCCAGAGCCCATAATGGCTTGTGGATACACACGGAAGTTTCCAGCATGAATAATCTTATGATCCCTTTGAGCCTGGGTGGTGAACTGTAGGATGATCACACGGGTACTATCCTAGGACAATATTGGATTCTCCAGGTGCCCAGACAATCACCGGGTGCTCCTGGGTGCCTCAACCAATCCACCTAGATGTGTATTTAAGTAGCCACCTTAAGTTAACCATTAATTAACAATCTCACATCTGTCATGGATACACTCAAACCCAATCCACGTCTACGAGCATAGCTTAGTAGTATAAGCTTAACGTAGAAGTAACTCCCATGGTTTGATAATAAAAGGACAATAGGTGCTACCTCATCATCTACTTCTCAATACCCACATGTTAAGAGATCCTACTCATGCAATGTTTGAGGGTTGTATCTAATGCATAAAAAACTGGGTAATGAAGAAGTATGATCAAAGTGTTACTTGCCTTGCTAACGATCTGCAAACCCTAGAGACTCGTAGTAGCACGCTTCACACTCCGGAAATTCTATCGCAAACAAACAATAGCATAAATAAGCACTCAAGCATAGATGCAAGGGTAAAACTCAAATAAGAAAGTCCAAACTGAAAGTTCAACTGAAGAGCTTCGATTTGCAAAAAGAATCAAACGAAACAAAGCTACGGAACTGAAACTATGATCAAAAGAACCTCGAATTTAAATCTGCTTGAAACCAAATTTTAATTTGTCAAAACCATGGTCAAGTTGATTAACTGGAAAGAGGGCTTTGAGACGAAGATTTTGGCATTGTTTTCTCTCGATTTGGATGAACGGTTGAAAAGTTGCGAGGGTTTGAACATCAGGGGCTAATCTACGATAAAAGTATTCACGGATAGGTCCTTGGTGAAAATAAAACAGAAAAAAGAAAAATCTATCGGACGAACATCCGCTAACAGAGGCTAAGGAACGAATTCGTTCGTTATAAGAACTAAACGAACGAATGTTCGTAAAATAGAACTAACTGAAGAAAACCGAGAAAACCGATCTAGAGAAAAAAAACCGATCTAGGGTTTTCCGAAAAAACCGAACGGTTTTATACCGTTTAACCGGAAAAGACTAGCGGCGAGATCCGGCGGGCGGGGCGGAGTGTAGCGGCGTGGGCGACGAGGGCTAGCGGCTGCGGCGGCGCGGCGCTAGCGGCGGGCTGCGGCTTGGGACGAGGTGGGGAGGGGCGGCGACAGCACGGTTATTAGGGGGGGGCTGCTTGGGGGAGGGGGCACAGCCTCAGGAGGCGTGTCCCGCACGAACACGGGAGCGGCGGCGCTCGGGAGTCCAGTCTCGAGCCGGAGTTGGAGGCGGCGGTGCGCTGGGCTTCGGCCCGCTCGGTTGGGCCATTGGCCCAGTCGGCGACGCGTTTTTTCTAAAATAAATTCCACCGAAGAAAAATCCTAAATAAATAATAAAAAAATTCTAAAAATACCAAAACAATTTTCACCGTGTAAATAAAATATTTAGAATGAAGTGAACATTTTTCTGGCCTAAAAATGCAATTATGAAAAATGCATATTTTTTCTAATTCAAATAAAATAGCAATAAAATCCCAAATAAAATATTTATTTGATTTTAACATTTTTCCTCCAATATGTTCTTTTATTTTGGAGAAGTCCTTTTATCTCCATTCATTTTATTTATATTGAAAATATTTCGGAGAGAAAAATATTAAAACCAAAATGATCCTTTTTCAAATTTGAGAAAAATTCAAATATGAAAATAGTGAAATCCCCAACTCTCTCCGTGGGTCCTTGAGTTGCTTTGGATTTCTAGGATCGCAAACGAGATGCCAATAAAATATGATATGCATATGATGACCTATGTATAAACATTCCAAATTGAAAATTTGGGATGTTACACTCGGGCGCACGGGCTGGAGGAGTACGGCAATGTCGTCGCTGAGCTTCTTGAGGACGGTGAACTTGTTTGTGGTGGCAACGATCATCTGATTCAACTGAGAGTCGTAGTTGGCATCGACGGCGGCCATCCACCAGCCGGCCGCGAACACCGTCTGGAGACGATCCTCGGCACCATGCCGCATGCCGGCGTCGTGGACCATCTGGCACAGCTGCTTGCCGCTCGCGCGCATCGCCGCCATGGGTCTGGAGTGAGCACTTTTGCGCTTAGTGTAGGTTCTTAGGCAAATGCTTAGGTGCGTACGATGTGGTAGATGCATTGGAATGGAGGGGCTCCTTTATATGAGTGCAAACTGCGTTGCATTCACATCGTGCAGTCTCTTTTCCCGGTCCTCCTCCCATTACTTCCCTCATGTATGCAAGATGCTAATTGAAGGAGGATGCATCATTGGCCATTCAACATTTCGAGAACCGCTACCCCTCCCTCATTTGCATTAAAGCCGTATCAGGAACTGCGCCGCCCGCTGTCAAATCGAATAGTACTACGCCGCCTGTTGCACGCCCGGCTGAACATGCCTCCTCGCCTCCATCAAACCCCTTTGTTAAACCCGCATGCAAACGAGAAACCTACTATGGCCACACGTCCGTTCATGAGCGGGCCGGAATTAAACGCAACCGGCCGAGCTCCTCCCATCCGCCCTCAGTTTAAACGAGGCCAGACGCCGGCCAAGCTCCTACCGTCCGCCCTCTATTTAAACGAGGCCAGACAGACAGCGGGCAAGAATTGCACCCCTCTGTCGCTCCCCCATCTCCTCCTTCACCATTTTCTCCACTCTTATGATGGCTTCCGAGGAGCCGTTCTTTGGCATACTACCCGGCTGGGTGGCCCGCCGAGCCCTCCGGATATGGGCGAGGCCGCTCGGTGCTCCATCAACCTCGCTTGGCCCGACGGAGCCAGTTGCCGCCCCAATCTAGCGCGTGGTTCAGCAACTCGCCGGTCTAGCTCAGCTCAATGAGGAGTGGCGAGTTGCTCCATGCCGGTACATGCGTCATTGGTGCCGTGTCGTACCGTGCCACCAGTGTTTGCGGTGACTGTCGGTGTCAAAACTGGCGGATCTCGGATAGGGGGTCCCGAACTGTGCATCTAAGGATGGTAACAGGAGGCAGGGGACACGATGTTTACCCAGGTTTGGGCCCTCTTGATGGAGGTAATACCCTATGTCCTGCTTGATTGTTCTTGATGATATGAGTATTACAAGAGTTGATCTACCACGAATCAGAGAGGCTAAACCCTAGAAGCTAGCCTATGGTATGATTGTATGTTGTCCTACGGACTAAAACCCTCCGGTTTATATAGACACCGGAGGGGGCTAGGGTTACACAAGGTCGGTTACAAGGGCGGAGATATACATATCCGTATTGCCTAGCTTGCCTTCCACGCCAAGTAGAGTCCCATCCGGACACGGGACGAAGTCTTCAATCTTGTATCTTCATAGTCCAACAATCCGGCCAAAGGATATAGTCCGGCTGCTCGGAGACCCCCTAATCCAGGACTCCCTCAGTAGCCCCTAAACCAGGCTTCAATGGCGACGAGTCCGGCGCGCAGTATGGTATTCGACATTGCAAGGCGGGTTCTTCTCCAAATACTTCATGGAAGATTTTTGAACACAAGGATAGTGTCCGTTTGTGCAAAACAAGTTCCACCCCCACCACAGAGAGAATAACATTTCCATGAATCTAATCTGCTGACATGTTTCGGCAGCACAACATCACGTCACGGCCCGGTCCTTATCTGAACCGTTTTTCTCAACCAGCATTGCGCATATCGCGAGGTAGTTTTTCTGTCATGTCTTGTCAAAGCAGAGATTGTGTCCCCCTTATTACATGATTCTTATCAATACGGACATGGGTAACCCAACCGTGCCTGTTGGTATGACTCCTAGATCTTAGGCAAGTCCAAAACGGCCACGAGGAGGACACTTGATATTCACCCTCTTTATAAAGAGGACGAGGCTTTTTCTTTTTTCTTCTCGTGCTCAATCGAATCCTTCCCCCGCCTCGAGTTCTAACACCCAAAGCTCAGGTCAGGCGCTTCGGACCTTCAACTATGTCTGGATCCAACCTTCAAGGTCAGTGGATGCCTTCCTCTGTCACAGAGGAGGACATCAAGAAGCTGAGAGAGGCCAGATATCTGACCGCCGAAATTTCGCATAGGCTGCCTGCCCGAGGGCAGGTCATCCCTACTCCCGAACCCACTGAGAGTGTCGTGTTCATCTCCCACTTCCTCCGAGGACTAGGCCTCGCTCTGGATCCCTTCGTTAGGGGTCTTATGTTCTATTACGGGCTGGATTTCCATGATCTGGCCCCGGATTCCCTTCTTCATATCTCGTCATTTATTGTCGTATGTGAGGCCTTCCTCCACATCACCCGTCACTTCGGCCAGTGGCTCAAGACCTTCGATGTGAAGCCGAAGATGATCGAGGGGCGGCACGCAGAGTGCGGAGGTGCTTTAATAAGCAAAATCGTTGATGCTCCATGGCCAGAGGGTTCCTTCCCAGAGGTTTCCAGGTTGTGGCAGTGGGAGTGGGTTTACATCACAGCTCCCCGAAGTGCCAAGTGGGTAGCCGCCCCCACCTTTCGCTCGGGCCCCCCATCGCAACTGATGTCATGGATCAGCAGGGGGCTAAACTGGGGTCCAGCGAAGGACGTGCCAATATTGCAGAGCCGTATCCAAGATCTCTTTGAGAGAGATTTCAGTCTGGTTATGGTAATGCAAGTTATGCTAGTTCGTCGAGTCCAGCCTTGCAAACGTCGGCCCCTCCGTATGTGGGAATTCAACCCGGAAGGACCGCGAGCTATTCACACTACTAGGAAAAGGCCTACTAGTGGCGCACCAGTTTTGCCTACTAATGGCGCACTACTGGTGCGCCACTAGTACCACGCCACTAGTATTTTTTACTAATGGCGCACCACGCCGTGCGCCATTAGTATAGACCACCATGCGCCATTAGTATGCCTCCCAGGGGGCCATATTTACCCACGTGCTTTGGCATACTAATGGCGCACTGTGGGGTGATGCGCCATTAGTATCCTTTGGCATACTAATGGCGCACCGTGTAGTGATGCGCCATTAGTATCCTTTGGCGTACTAATGGCGCACTTTGAGGTGATGCGCCATTAGTATGAATATTAGGTTTTTTTTTACTTTTCTGATTTTTGCACAGGTTACAAAATATATTATTGGACAGAATATAGACAGCAGCACACAACAACAGCAGATTCATCGAATACAATAGAAGAGTAGTCTCTGAATACAATTCATCATATTAGTATCCGAATTCAAAAGACCGAACAAAGATAAAACATTACAAGTCTCGAGACCGTGAGTAGCGAGTTTGTCTTTACATTACAAGTCGATATCGATCATCTAAACTACCATCACATAGAAGAGAGCTGCGGTCATCACGATGAGCATCATCACGATGAAACTGGTCTTCATCCGGTTCCTCCAACGCTCCCTTCCCTCTCCCGCTAGATAGCGGGCGTATCTAGATTCCGCCTCCGCCCTAGTGGTGTACCCTTTGTAACTGTTACCGCTGAAACGGTGAACCTGTCTCTGACACTCCTCCCAGTCGTCGTAGACTCCGGGAACCTTACCCTTGTACACGACATACGACGACATCTCTATGCACAAGCCAAACAACAGACAATACATAAGCAATATATAAGTATGCAACAAAAGGATCAGAAGAGAAAAGCAAGACATTAATAGCATGATTCATGGTCCTACTAATAAATAGCATCGATTACATCTAAGTTGAATGACTGTCCAAACCAATGAGACATACAATTCATTGAAGTTTAATTACAACATGAGCCAATCAATGTTTCAGAACTACACATAGCATCACTACTTTCGACTCGACTCATGGGACCGGAGCGTGGATGAAGCCGCCGTCTGTCGTGATGGTCATGAAATCACGGGCGTTGTCAGCCTGCATTTGTAGCATTGTGTCTATCTCACTGTTGGACGGTTGATATCTAAGGTAGAACTGCCCCGAGGTATGAAGGACATCTTGATGGATGATTTCCGCTAACTCCGACTGGATGCGAAAGAATTCTTGTCTGATGTCCGCGTCCTGGATTGCCGACAAGCTCGTGGCCCAATCTTTGGGATTATCTGGTAGCAGAAGGTGATGATGGTCCCGTACAATCGCCCGCATGTGATGGAGGGCGTAGTAGGCATCCTTCTGACCGCCAGGCGGCTGCTTGACGCAGCAAAACTTAGTATTGTGGGCGAACACGTGCCTGCCGTACCTATGAACTGGCCTGGTGAAGGTGCCTCCAGATTTGGCATAGCCGGGGAGAACATCATCAAGAACTTTCTTGATATTTTTGTAGTCTATCTTGGAGTCACGGTTCGGGTCGAAATACGTGGCCATGGAATATTTCGGGCTTAAGAGGATGAGTGTGCAATGTGTGTCACTGCACAGAACACGAAATGTTAGAAAAAAGAAAGAACGATCGAAATCTAAGAAATCATTTGTTTCGGGGCGGTTAAGGGATGACTTACTCGGGAAAGTAAGACACGAGGAAGTTATCCTTATCTGGGTTTGCCAGAATGACACCTTCGAGGTGTGAACTCGCGACTTGGCGGTCCCCAGCGCTACCCAAGAGCTTGGCACACATGTAGAAGGGGTCGACTATCACAATGTCCGGGGTCTTGTCTCTAATGATCCGCATCTCCATACTCAGCGAAAACAGCCGAACGAAGGTGTAGTGCAGCGGATGAAGGTTAAACATAGCAAAGATGTCATCAAACCACAGGACGTCGTACCCCCGATGGCGCCATCCACAAAGCCCTTGCCCTTTGGCACCTTGGCCACGAAAACCGGGTATGCCACATCGTTCTCTCTGAGACGTCGCTTCTCCAAAGAAAGAACACTGTCATGCAGACTCCGCATAGCACCGGTTGCAGCATTGAGCATATTTGTCGGTAGCATTGCCCTACCCGCCACATGCACCCTCCTCGAGATATCCTTAGGTGAAGGTGGCCCGTCCTGAGCATGGACCGTACTCGGTGCCGGCTGGCTTGCACTGGCGCCCTTTTTAGCCTTTCGTTTCCATCCCTTCTTCTTGATCTGCTATAATGGGACCGAGTTCTGCTCACAGACCACCTTATTGAGCATGTTGGGGCTGATAATATTTGGCACCTCAGCTATCTGAGGCTCGGTGAAGGCGGCAGCTGGAGGCGTCTCCTGAGAACTGAACGCCAGACGACGCCTGTTGCAATTGGGTTTCTCCGCCGTACCAGCTAGATCGTGGTCGTCTTGGTTGGGTTCTTGATAAGGAGGCCCGCAGAACTCATCACCGTACCCATGTTCGGCAAAATACTTATCGATGTTGGTAAATGTACCGTCGTCGTTGTCGTCGTCGTCCGGATCCTGTGCCATATGCATGTCCAGATCCTGTGCCATAGGGATGTCCGGCATGTCTGGCAGTGTTGCGGCGTTCTTGCCCTGGCTTGGTGCCGGCACGACTGGTGGTCTTGTCTGTGGGGTGGTGTCCCCCGCCCCCAAACGAATCTGGCTCTTCGGACAAAGCAGGGGCCAGCTTACGCAGGCGCTGAGGGTCATCATCTTCTTCGTCGGCCCCAGCAGGTCGAATCGGAGGTAACAGCTCGTCGGAGCCTGGCAGCACCCGAACCACTTCAACCCTATACACTGTGGGTGGTATCGGATTACCGTGGAACACAGGGTTGCCCGGTTGAACGATTCTGCCCTTGGCGACATCGACCAACTCGCCACCCACGAAGTGCAGGAGAGTGCAAGGAACGTCGGCGGCGCCCTGCGAAAACATGTAGGGCGTCAGGGATGCCAAGTCAAAGGCAAGGAGATGAAGTCATCGGCCGAGAGGCTTAGTTACCATGATCCCGTCGAGCTCGGCTAATGTCGAGGCACCGCCAACGGCGGGTGTGCAACTGACGGAGGGGCCGCTTGCTGGCGAGGTGCCGGACGGCATACACCCGGGTGCATTAAGCTCCAATGCCCGTGCCGGCGCCGGAGACACGAATACTGCCTCCGCCGGAGACACCAATGGCGCTGCCTGCGCGTTGTGCGAGTTGCTGGCCGTGAAGCTGGGAACCGGGGGAGGCCCCTGTTGGCTGCCCGCAATCCACGTCGTCAGCCGATGAATCAACGCAGGCACCATGGCGTTGAGCGTCGTTCCCAGTTGTTGTTGCACTTGCTCTTGGACAATCTCCGGAATCCGCGCCACTTGTGCCTTTAGTGCTTCAACCTCGCGCGACTGGCTTTCCGAGCTGGTCTTTTTCTCCTTTCGCCCACCAGCGGTATAGTATGACGACCATTTTGTGGACAAGCCTTTGCCGGCCACATGACTAGCTGACGTCGGCTTACTGAGCTTATCCTTGTTTTTCATTATGTTCAACGCCCTATTTAAAGGGGTGTCGAAAGGGGAGCTCTGAGACCACCCCGCGCTACTGCTTTCATTGTCCTGCAGAAGGAACGTGAACCATTTAGAAATATTGGGGATTAATTAGAATGCAACCATATGGAGCTAATTACGCGGGGGTGTATTCCTTACCAGAACAAGCTCAAGCGCCTTGGTCTTCGGATCCGTGGTAAGCTCCTTTGTTACCGGGTCCTCCTTGTACCGGGCCCTGAGAAAATTCCTGGTCTGCTTGTCACGGTATTTCTCAAAGCGGGGCGGTAGGCCTTGCTCGGCATGCTCCGCGTCCTCCTTGTCCCATATAGGCTCCGCCACTCTGTAACCGTCGGGACCGAGTTGGTGGACCCCTAAGTTCAACTTCCGCATTTCTTTCCCCCACTGACCTGATTCAGAGGTTGCGCTGCTCTTGCACTTGATCTTGAACTCCTTGTAGTCATCTTCGCTCATCAAAGGATATTTCGCCTTGATTTTCTCATAACTATCACCTTTTCAATCATTGCCTTCACCGTGCTTTTCCATGTAGACAGGGCCGTGCTCATCCTCGTGAGGGCGGCACCGTTCACTTTATTCCCTGAGAGGCGTGTGTTTGCAAACTCAGCGGGGAACTTGTATCGTTCGTGCAGCTTCATGAAGAGGAGGCTGCGCAAATTCCCTCGGTCCTTATGCCTTAGGTTCTCGGTGTTGATTGAGACGGTGCTCCGGAGAATGCACCCGAGCTGAACCGAGTACCCCTTGACTAGGTGTTTGGGCGCCGTCGGATGCCCGTCGGAGTTCACTTCAGTAAATTCCTCCCTGACGGTGTCGAGCACGCTCGGGCGCCGGTCCTTCCGTTGCCTCTTCGGTTGGCTGCCATCTGTGCGTGCACCGCCATCATCAGTGGTGGCATCCACGGCGCCATCATCAGTGGTGTCATCCCCGATGCCACTAGGGGTTGTGTAGTCAGGATCGGTGTCTTCCGCGGCGTCCTCATAGCGGTGAGGTTCTTCCTCCAACTCCTGGGACAGCTTCCAGAATTGCTTGCCGCCCGAACCGCCGGCCTCATCGTTGTGGGCCATGTTTCGCTCTAAATAGGAAAAAAGTTTGGTCAAAAAGTTGGTTATTGTCAAGGAACAAGATCATGGTCTCATCATTTAGGGTTTTTCGACACCGAGGCATCCTAAAAGCTAAGCTTTTATTATTTAGGGTTTGTTGACGCCGAGGCACCCTAAAAGCCTAAGCGTACATCATTTGGGTTCTCATCGACACCGAGGCACCCTATAGAAGCCAAGTTAAGTTTTCATCATTTAGGGTTTATCGATGCCGAGGCACCCTAGGTTGGGCCTGATCACTTGGCACTAATCACTTGGCTCTATTGCCACCTATGTTGGGTTTATCATCTAGGGTTTATCGATGCTAAGGAGAATTCTAAGTTGGGCCTAATCACTTGGCTCTATTGCCACATATGGTTTAATGCAACAAGAATGGCGGGGCAGTTGATCCTACTTAACTAAGTACTAAGATACCCTGGCCCATGCATTAGTCGCAAGTACCCCATATGTCCTATTTTTAGCAAAGTCATGCTAAAATTCACGGAAAATTTCAGCATGACCTTTGCTGAAAATAGGACATATGGAGTACCCGAATTTGCCGGAATAGAAGTTAATTGACATTCCGGCAAACTCAAGGGCCTCTCGGGGTACCTACAAATTCATCACGACACAATGGTCAGAAACAAAACCCAACAACTTTACAAGTCTTTCACAGATTTGTTTACAAGTTCTGATATGTAATAAAGATGAGCCTCAAAGATGAGCCTCCAATGCTGATTTGTTTGCCTCAAGACAAGATGAACCTCCAATGCAACAAGTAATAAAATATTTGCAAGATGAACCTCCAATGCAACAGTCTTAGACATTAGGACACTACAATGATCTACAACCTTATGTAAAGTGCCAACTCCATAGATTTCTTTTTCACAACTTTTATATTATTTCTAGAAGCAACACAATAGGGTTAAACACTAGAATCTTGAGTTTAATTTGATTAAGCTGCATTGTCTTGAGGCCTGGCTTACTTGTCTTTGTCTGTCAGCCAGCTCATGCATGCATGGGCATCTAACTCACTGGTATCAGATCTGGTTATTAACAGAACAACAGGAGAAAAATGAAAAAATCATATAGAAGCACATATGAGAAGATTCATCGAATCTACATGACTTCACAGAAAAGAGGACAACCATAGGAACCCTAAGCTAACCAAGAAAGGAATGAACGTATAGTATCTCGACAGTGACATTGGCAAACACCTTTTAACCCGACATTGTACTTACGTGAAACCGCACCTCTGAATCAACTTTTGTTTTTGAAACTCCCACAGTATTTTATATTAAAAATTAAAATGCAGAAAAAGGGACAACAGTCCGAACACAATGTTTTCAAGATTACATGGTCCAAAAAATGAAGAGAGAATGACACAATATTGAAGATCCAAAGAATCTCTTTCACTCTGTCCATTGGTGGTAACCAAGCAAAATATTTCTTTATTTCAGTGGGCATATGTCTGCTCTTTCAAATCTTTTGGAAGAATGGATCAACATGTCAGCTGAGCAAACTTGATGCTTCCATGGAAGCTATCAAGTAACACGACAAGTTGATGCTCCAACCAAGATCAACAAACGCTCCACGAAATACCGCCAGAAAGTGCCAGGAAAAGGCACTGGCATCTGGCCACCAGAATTATCCAACCCAACAGACACCATGCAAAATTTAGACAGATCAAGCAAAAGAAAACAAAAATTAGATGGGATGGGCACAATCTACTATATTTGCAGTACAAAACCAAGCCCGCCAGATCTTTGTGCAAGGCAAACTAGTTAAACAGGTCAAGCAAAGTTTCACAGAAGCAAAGCTTCACGCATAAACAACAACACCTCACACCCAACGAGAATGCATACAGACACAGCAGCAACAGCTCAAGCAACATACAATAGGACCTACCTCAAGCCCTTGCGTCTCCGACATCAGGATTTATTTAGAAAATGTATTGGTTTGGTTCCAAGGCAAGAAAGAAAACACAAGAGTAGGATGCACATGATGCTTTAAGCTACAATTCTTCTACCACATGACAGTTCAGGCAGGATGCTAATCGCTACAGCGCATCAGGTAGGTAGGTTCACAAACACGCAGGCTAGCTACTGCATATACAACAAAACAAGAGAACGGACCATAAGAAGAAGCCCCCATGGTTCTACTGCCGGGAGGGAGGAGAGGAGGAAGATAGGAGAAGAGAGGCAGAGGGAGGAGGGTTACCTAACCACGATGAGGTGGTGGCCAGAGTGGAGACGACGGAGGGCGGAGACGGCGAGCTTGGGGGAGGCGGGGATAGATGGCAGGGAGGTCGCGGGCCTCCTCTCCTGGTGGACGTGGGGCCTCCTCTCCTGGTGGACGTGGGGCGGCTCCGAGGCTCCAAGTCTACGGCGGCTCCGAGGCTCCAAATCTCCGGCGGGTTTCTAGGGTTTCGAGGGAGGCAGCGCTCGGAGGGGAGGCGAGGCTCGGGGGGGAGGCGGCGCTCGAGGGGGAGGAAGGGGAGAGGGAGGCGGCGGGGGCGCATGGGCGGCTGCGGCACAGTGGGTCGGGGCAGCGGCGGCGTGGTGGAGGGAGGGACGAGGGAGGGAGCGGCGCGGTGGAGGGAGAGGGACGAAGTGTCTGGCGAGAGGGAGGGACGAGGGAGGGACGAGGGAGGGACGAAGTGTATGGATGGGGGAAGATTACTAATGGCGCACCCCGTGGCGGTGTGCCATTAGAATGTTTTTTTCATAGCAATGGCGCACCAGCGGACCGTGCGCCATAAGTATTCTTTTTTTAGATAGCAATGGCGCACCAGCCAGCCGTGCGCCATAAGTATTCTTTTTTTAGATAGCAATGGCGCACCAGCCAGCCGTGCGCCATAAGTAAGATTTTTTATTATTATTATTTTGTTGCATCTAATAATTTTTTAGAAAATCAATATGAATATGAAACAGTAATAAACTTTTATAAAAATAGTAATAATTTTTTTAAAAATATCATCAGATTTGTTATTTGAAAATATTTATGAATATAAAAAATATCATCAAATTTGTTATTTGAAAATATAATCAAATTTGTTTTTTTGAAAATATAATCAAATTTGTTTTTTGGATTTTTAGTTGCATTCATTTGTGACGGTGGAGTGAGGGAGGGTGCGGGGGTCGTCATCAGCGGTGGAGCGGGGGAGGGTGCGGGGGGTGCTCGGCGGCGAGGGGGATCTGGCGAGGGGGATAGCGATCGAGATGGAGGGGGATCGAGATCGAGTGTCCTCATGAATATTCAATATTTTTTCATGAATTCAAAAAGTGCCCATGAAATTTAAAAATATTCATGATAGTTCAAAAAGTGCCCATGAAATACAATCGAGAAATGAAGACTACAATTTAAATACAATCGATCTTAGCTAGCTAGCTATTTGTTGACAATCTTCTTGCCCTTCTTTTTGGCAAATGGAGTTCTTCTGTGGAACGGACTTCCTTTAGGTAGGGTGGTCCTGCTTCTTCTTGTGGTGTATGCTGCTACTTCATCGTCGTCGTCATGTTCGATCTTCAGGTCGCCGTACTTGTCGAAGTCTTGCTCATTGGCTACTCCATCCATTCCGATGATCTTCCTTTTGCCTCTCCTCACGACAACACGACTGGGCTTTGACGGGTCGGTAATGAAGAAGCATTGGTCCACTTGGGAAGCCAGTACCCATGGCTCATTTTTCGCGATGACGTTTGCGCCCGCGGTCTTGGATTTGGCTTCGGGTATAACCATGGTGGTGAAATACCGGTCTTCTTTTAGGACGCTCTTGGCCCATCTGACACGGAACATCGGGACCTTCTCTCCAGCGTAGCTTAGCTCCCAGATCACCTCGATCCTTCCATAGTATCTGTCCTTGTCATTACCGGTGTAGGATTCCATCGTTACCCCAGAGTTCTGATAACCATCGCTCTTCATGTCCTTGTCCTCGGTCTAGAATGTGTAGCCGTTGATATCGTACGCCTCATAGGTCATCAGGTTGTGCTCGGCGCCCTGTGACAAGGCGAATATGAGTTGTTCTTCCGCGGAAGAGTCCTCATGTAAAGGGTACGACAGAAGCTTCTGCTTGAACCAACGCGTGAAACATGAGTTGTGCTCTTTGATTATATCACCGTCCGTCCTCTGTTGGCCTCAGTCATTGTACGTCTTCTCAATAAAGGTTTTGTGCTCTACCACCCAAGGATTGACCACGTCTATGTGTTGTTGCGTGACTAGGTTTGCTCTTTCAAAGTCGGTGAGTCGACCCTCGAAGTCGACATGCATTTCGCGGCGACCCTCACGGTGACCCCATCCAGCGAGCCTACCGAGGTGCCTGTTAACGGGCAGACCAACGGGGTTCTCGATGCCTAGATAATTCATGCAGTAGGAGATGCACTCTTCGGTCAGAAAGCCCCTGGCTATACTTCCCTCTGGACGTGACATGTTGCGAACGTATCCTTTGATGACACCATTCATCCTTTCGAACGGCATCATGCTGTTCAGGAACGTCGCCCCGAGTTGGATGATATCCTCCATGATATGGACCAGCAAATGCACCATAACGTCGAAGAATGCGGGCGGGAAGTACATCTCAAGCTCGCATAGTATCACCACGATCTCTTCCTGTAGCCTTCTGAGTTGCCTCACGCCAACCGACTTCCGAGAGATGACGTCAAAAAAGTTGCATAGGCCAAATAGCGTTTCACGGACGTGCGCGTCCATGATCCCACGGATTGCAACTGGAAGTATCTGAGTCATCAACACGTGACAGTCGTGAGACTTCATCCCGCTGAACTTCTGCTTCGCTGGGTCTAGGTATCTGCTTATCTTCCCCGTGTAACCATAAGGAAGTTTTACTCCTACGAGGCAGGTGAAAAACTGCTCGATCTCCTCCTGACTTAGATTGAAGTACGCGGGAGGGTAGTCATTTCCGGTCTTCTTGGCCTTTTTGCCTTTGCGACGACTTTCTGTGTCCTGCTGCGCCTCATCATCATCATCATCATCATCATCATCATTAGCGTGAAGCTCCTGCCTGATGCCCATTGATTTCATGTCTGCCCTTGCTTTCGGCCCATCTTTGGTCCTCTCTGGCATGTTGAGCAGGGTACCAAGCAGACTCTCGCACACGTTCTTCGTGATATGCATGACATCAAGGCTGTGAGGCACACGATGGATCTTCCAGTACGGCAAGTCCCAGAAAACAGACCTCATTTTCCATACCTTCAGCAGCGGCTCTGGCGCCTTTCTCTTCTTTCCCGACTCTGGCGCCTTTTGCTTCTTTCCCGGCAGTGGGCAATCTTTCCAATTTTTCAACAGCTCGTCTATTTCCTCGCCGCTCCTCGTACACGGGCGTCTTCGGGGTTCGGTTTCACCATCGAACAGATCCTTGCGTTTCCTCCACGGGTCATCGTCGCGAAGCCACCTTTGATGTCCCACGGGTCACTACGGGTCATCCACGGGTCATCGTCACCATGAACACGGTTTTCGAAGACCTGGGATCTCTATCTAGCTGGCGATACGTTGTGTCATCCATGCACCTGACGCATCCAGAAAATCCGTGGAACACCTGCCCCGCGAGATATCCGTAACCGAGATAATCGTGCACAGTCGTGAGCAGTGCGGCTCTCATAGGGAAATATTCTTTCTCTGCGGCGTCCCACGTATTGGCTGGCGTTTTCCATAGCGTGTCTAGCTCCTCTTTCAGCAGCCCCAGATACAGATTGATGTCGTTCCCTAGTTGTTTCAGCCCTTCAATTAGCATACTCATGTGAATGTACTTCCTCTTCATGCACAACCAGGGGGGAGGTTGTACATCCACACAAACATAGGCCAGGTGCTATGTGTGCTTCTTTGGCTACCAAACGGATTGACTCCATCGGTGCTCGCGCCGAGCACGATGTTCCTTGGATCGTTCCCAAATTCTGGGTCTTCGAAGTTCAACGCTTGCCACTGGCTCACATCCTTAGGGTGACTCAGCATCTTGTCTTTTTTATTTATCTCTGGATCATTTCCGCCATCTTCCCGCTTCTTCTCCTCCCTATCCGCGTGCCAATGCAGGAGCTTTGCTACCTTAGGGTCCACGAAATACCGCTGCAGACGAGGAGTGATCGGAAAGTACCACACCACTTTTTGAGGAGCTTTCTTCCTCTTCTTGTATCGAGTGACGCCGCACACCGGACATATGGTAGACTCCGCATGCTCGTCCCGATAAATGATGCAATTGTTCATGCATAGATGGTATTTCACGTACGGTAAATCCAGAGGACACACGATTTTCTTCGCCTCCTCGAAACTGGTAGGGCACTTGTTCCCCTTGGGAAGACGTTCGTGCCAGAATGACATGTTCTCGTCGAAGCATGCGTCGGTCATTTTGTGTTTTACCTTCATCTCCAGAGCCATGAGCGTTACTTTCAGGCGGGTATCCTCGGGCCTACATCCTTCATACAATGGAGTAACCGCGTCTATCTCCAGTTGATCCAGCTTGGCTTTCTCTCGGGCGGCAGCTCTTGCGTTATCCGTCTCCTTGAGAAGCAGCTCTTGAATATGATGGTCCTACACCCAGCCTCCATCTTCGTCTGCTCCGGCATATTCATCTTCATGATCATGCCCTTCGTCTTGATCTTCCTCATCATCATGTCCGGCATCTTCTACATGATGACTGTGTACAACATCACCGTCGTGATCATGTCCTGGAGATTCTTTGTCTTCTCGCCCGCCCGAGCCGCGGTGGTTGTCTTGCTGCCCTTCCTCATTTCTTGCCTGGCTCCCATTTACGACTTCATAGTCATCTTCATCACCTTGCCACCGATAGCCATCCATGAAACCACGCAAGAGCAGGTGGTCCCGTACCTGCCCGGAATCCGGGTATGTAATAAGGCTCTTCAGCTTGCATCTTCGACACGAACATCTTATCCCTGTCTCGTTCTTTTGAAGCATCTCGGCCTTCGCGGAGCTCAAAAACCTATTCACGATGCCTTCGGTCATCGTGCGGACCATGGTCACCTGCGGGGTAGAGCAAAACGATAATTTAGAACCAAGAAAAAATTTGGCATGACTTTCCCTAAAAATAGGACCAAAAAGAATGCATAGTGCCAAAATTCTCGCCGAAACGGAAATGAATCAACATTCCGGCAAAATATTGGCAACTATCGCATTTCAAATACCGGTACCTGCAAACACAAACATATATGCAACACCACAAACATACATAGATCTAGCTAGGCCACAAAAAGTGCATGTGCACGTTGTTGGAGTGAGCTAGGGAGTAAAAAAGTAGATCTACAACATAAAGATAGCTTTCCCCTTACTTACCTATCAAAAAAAAGGTAATTTAACCACTTAATTTTGAGGAATCTATGGTGCAAATGAGGTGAGGAGGAGGAGGCAGCCGACAAGCTTGGAGAAGGAGGTGGAGGGAATGAAGTGGGGAAAGTGAGTGTGTAGGTGTGGCTGTCCAAAATATCTAGCTGGTCCCAGGCACATGCGCCATTAGTAACCCAACACACTAATGGCGCACCTGCTGGCAGTGCACAATTAGTAGTTTTGCAAAAAAAATAAAAAATAATATATATATACTAATGGCGCACCGTTGCGTAGTGCGCCATTACTAGTTTAAAGTAGTAATGGCGCACTATGACACGGTGCGCCATTAGTAGTTTTGCAAAAAAAAAGAATAAAAAAATTTACAGTAGTGGCGCACTGTGTGGCTGGTGCGCCATTACTAGTTAGAACTAGTAATGGCGCACTTTGCCTGGATGCGCCATTAGTATGTTTGGAAAAATGAAAAAAATTGTTACTAGTGGCGCACCGTGTGTCTGGTGCTCCATTAGTGTCTTCCACACTAATGGCGCATCAGCACACGGTGCGCCATTAGTATATAGTAGTGGCGCACCAGACAAGTGGTGCGCCATTAGTGTCAATTTCATCTATAGCCCTTTTCCTAGTAGTGTCAGCATTTCCTCGGCATGGCGCCCGAAGAGATGTACAAATCGTTCTTCGGACCCCAAATAGACTGTCCAGACACCACCGAGAATGTGGGTTTGAGCTGCAACCGCCCTGCTACCCAAGTAAGTAATCCCATGGCCGAACACACTGTCCTTTTATTTATCATGACATCATTCTAAAAAGTCGCTCTTTGACCAGGATTGGATAACAAAGGCGAAGATGATTAGGTGTTCGGCCCCCCTTCCTAAAGGCTTGGACAATCTGGTACTGGACAAAATGCTCGAGCCGGTGTCTTATCAAGTGCCCTCAAAAGAAGATGAAGGGGGGAATAAAGAGGCCGACATCGGGCCTCACTCACTACTCGTCCCAACCGAGGGGATGAGCACCTCCGCGAGGGAGAATAACCAGGGGGAAGAATCTGACATTCTTTCTCCCCGGGGAAGGAAGAGGACTAGCTTTGAAGATCCGGAAACTAAGGTTTCCAAACGGGAGAAGAAATCTCCGCCAGAGGGTCCTGCTGCTACCTCTTGAGCTTGCGTTGGATTTCCCTGAAGAGGAAAGGATGATGCAGTAGAGTAGCGTAAGTATTTCCCTCAGTTTTTGAGAACCAAGGTATCAATCCAGTAGGAGGCCACGCTCAAGTCCCTCGTACCTGCACAAAACGATAGCTACTCGCAACCAACGCGATTAGGGGTTGTCAATCCCTTCACGGTCACTTACGAGAGTGAGATCTGATAGATATAATATTTTTGGTATTTTTTGTATAGAGATGCAAAGTAAAAAGTAAAAGGCAAAGTAAAAAGCAAACAAGATTAAAGTGATGGAGATTGATATGATGAGAATAGACCCGGGGGCCATAGGTTTCACTAGTGGCTTCTCTCAAGAGCATAAGTATTCTACGGTGGGTGAACAAATTACTGTTGAGCAATTTATAGAATTGAGCATAATTATGAGAATATCTAGGCATGATCATGTATATAGGCATCATGTCCGTGACAAGTAGATCGAAACGATTTTGCATCTACTACTATTACTCCACTCATCGACCGCTATCCAGCATGCATCTAGAGTATTAAGTTAAAAATAGAGTAACGCCTTAAGCAAGATGACATGATGTAGAGAGATAAATTCATGCAATATGAAATAAACCCCATCTTGTTATCCTTGATGGCAACGATACAATACGTGCCTTGCTGCCCCTTCTGTCACTGAAGGATCTTCTGGGGTCGGACGCACTGAAGGATCTTCTGGGGCAAGCGGCCGTCTCGGAAGCGCATCGTACGCTGATTGGTACGGTAATTGAAAGGATTTCATCCGCTGAAAACGTATTGCATGAAGCCTTTATGAGTCTGCTGAAAGGCTTTGAGGTACATGAAATAGTGTATGTTTTTGGTAGTACCGCACACGTTAGGTGTGCCCTATGCAGATAGTAGCCCCTGAGACTCTGGTTGTCATCGAGAATGGTGGCAACCCGAGGATCATATTCCCAGGTAATAACCCGACTGCCTTTATATGCAGGTGGCTGAGGCTCCGGTGGCTAGCCGAACTGATGGGTTTGCCGAGCTAAAGCGACAACTTGATGCGGCCGATGCCGATATCATGCTTGTCAACCAGCGGCTTGACGAGGCACAGGGTAAGTGATCTCTCTGGTGATCATCACATAATAAGAGGAGCATGATGCCAGCATCTTTAATATGTTGTGACTGCAGATGGAGCTACCACCGTGGAGACCCTTCGGGCGGAGCTTGCCCGAGCCAAGGAAGAAGCAAGGAGTAGCAATGCGGCCGCTCTAAAGGCGGCCGAAGAGTTGAGGGCCGAACAGGCCGCGCATTGCGAGAGCAAGGAAAGAATGGCCAGAATGGCTGTAGAGTTAAAAGATGCCGCTGACCGTTACCAGCTTCTTGAAGAAGAAAGCCGAGCGAGGGCGACGAACCTCGAGAAGGCCCTGGTAGCTGCCAGGGAAGCCCGCTCCAAAATTGGAGCGACGAAGGAGGAGAGCTACAGATATTGTGTCTAGGAAGCCCTTCTTGTTGCGGACTAAATTCGGAGATCCGAAGTATGCTCCTCTTGACCGACTATGGAGTTCTGCGGACGCCTACGTGGATTTGGCTGCAAGTGCTGCTGATGCGGCCGAATACTTCAAGGATCAGAAAGATCGTGAAGTGGAAAAGCTGTTCTGGTCACAGTTTCATGCTCCAGGCCGTTCGCTGCCGTTGAATGAGCGAATGGCCGAGTGGGCCGAGCTCCATAGGTTGTCCGGACTTGCCATGTGGTCCGTTGTGGATCATCTGTGGCCGAGAGGGCCAAGGCCGAATAGCTATTTTTGTTTAGTGCAACAATTCCTTGGTGCTGTGCCGCGCATCGATGCTATGAAGAGATCGGTGTGCATAGAGGGTGCACGGATGGCCTTTGCCCATGTCAAGACATACTGGGCGGAGATGGAGGCCACCACTGTTGTGACACAGGGTTCGACCATAGGCCGAGTGGCTGCCGAGCACTACTTTGAAGAAGTTCTTGAAGGCGCTCATTCGATAGAGGCTCAGTGCTCGAAGAATATTATGTTCTAGTGACTTGTACTTCCATTGTAAAAACAATGTTTTATTGAGTTATCAAGGCTATATTTATACTTTTTCCCGAAAGTACTATGATGCCTCCTGTGCGGCCGTTTATGTATATATGTATATAACCTGAAAGTTTGCAGTCGTCGGCTTCCGCCCCCACACATATAATGCTGGGGTGTTCGCAGAAAACACGAATCCACACTTGATCCAACGTCTTGGTCCATTAAGGAGGTGGTAGCGCAGCGAACGAGGCAATCAGACTATATTGCTTTAACACTTTCACTTAGCCAGAGGAGTTTGACGGTGGGGCTACTATATAGCCCCTGGTACTTCTGCGCTCGTTTGAATACGGGGCGCGTACGTACATGACCGGGAAACGGCCCTTCGTTAATGCGGAGGAATCCCGAAGATTCCGCTGAGTCATCGAGTGGTTGACCAGTCTCTCGCTATATCATGACAGTCAGTTTTCGGCTTTCTCTACTGAGGTGCTCATCCGGACGAACCAGGGCACAATCGCAGTAGTTCTCCCAGTGCTACCTTAGCCGATATAACGGAACATAAGGTACCAAAACGTGGGAGCCGGGCAAACCCAACATTTGACCAAAGACATGATTCGGAGCTAATGCATATAGGGCCAAACTCGCGACGCCGAACACTCACTAAGGTGTTCGGTCTTTATAACATATACCGGGCTAAACAATGCCCTTAATAATAAACCCCATGTGTCCAGGTACATGCAATATCCTGACGTGGCCACATGCCAATAACGTCAGCATCCTTCTCGGTTGTGTGGAGTATCTGGAGGATGTGAGCAACAAGATACAGTAAAAAAGGTTTACGTAGGGTCTTAATCTAAAAAGAAACCTTTGGGCGGGTCCCTGTTGCACGTCTGCGCCTGTGTCTCTGTTGTGCCGTGTCCTGGACGGATGTAGCACGATTGTCATCTATAAAAGGAAAGAACTTAGGTGAAAGTTGCCGTGCCAAAAAAAAGTAAGGAAGAATTGGTTATTATCAATGAACTATCAAAATTCAAGAGAAGTCAAGTTGAGCTGGGCTGGCCCTGTTTACGCGCGGGAAGCCCCTGGTATCGTCTATGAGGGTTTGATCATTAAACCAATCTCATGTATATGTGGTGAAACGCCGGACTCGTCTAACCGTGTCTGTGGTCTTGATGACCTGTCACTTTTCCTGGTTGGTGAGGCCGTCTAGTTCGCGGCTGTTGAAGCCGCCGCGTCCTCTTCCGCACGTAATTTTTTTTCGGTATTTCCGCTAACTATGATGATGCCACGTGGACCGGGCATCTTAAGCTTGAGAAAAGCATAATGTGGTATTGCATTAAAACGAGCGAAAGCCGTTCTTTCGAGTAGTGCTTGATAACCACTTCGGGCGACGTGGAAAGTTAATCTTTCGCTTCGGAAGTTATCGGGAGAACCGTATACGACCTCTAGCAGTAGAGAGCCCGTACAGCGGGCCTCTTGGCCTGGTATTACTCCCTTGAAGGTAGTATTACTGTGGCTTATTTGTGTCGGGTCTATCCCCATTTTGCGGACTGTGTCCTGATATATCAGGTTTAGATCACTGCCGCCGTCCATGAGGACTCGTGTGAAATGGTACCCATTTATTATTGGGTCTAACACCAATGCCGCCAGTCCTTCGTGCCGGATACTTGTCGCGTGATCCCTATGATCAAAAGTGATCGGGCAGGTCAACCAGGGACCTAGGGGTGACGGGCTCTATGGCGCGTGTATCTCGGAGTGCATGCTTGCTTCTCCTCTTCGTCACATGGATCACGTTTACCGTTTTAACCTCTGGTGGGAACTTTTTCTGTCCTCCGGTGCTTTGCTGGCGAGGTTCATCCTCGTCTTCGCTTGGTGTCTCTTCCCCTTTGTGTTCGGTGTTTAGCTTACTGGCCTGCTTGAGGACCCAACATTCTCTGTGGGTGTGATTTGCAGGTTTGTCGGGGGTGCCGTGAATCTGACAGAGCTTGTCAAGGATTTTATTTAGGCCAGATTGTCCTTCTCTACTGCCTTTGAAAGGCTTCTTCGCTGACCTGGTTGAGAGCCCCTGAATCCGGCGTTTACCGCCATGTTATCTAGGCTACCTTCTTTATTTTGACGCTTGTTTTTGTTGCGTCGTGGTTTACCATTGCCATCCCTTACTTCAGATGTGCTTGGGTCGCTGGTGCTGCTACAGGCCAACCAGCTCTCTTCCCCCGCACAAAAGCGGGTCATGAGGCTTGTTAGGGCTGCCATTGTTCTCGGTTTTTCTTGGCCGAGGTGTCTGGCGAGCCATTCGTCTCAGACGCTGTATTGAAAGGCTGCTAAGGCTTCGGCGTCCAGACAGTCGACGATTTGGTTCTTCTTAGTGAGGAACCTGTTCCAAAGCTTTTGGGCGGACTCTCTGGACTGTTGGATTATATGACTTAAATCGTCTGCATCCGGAGGTCGGACATAAGTGCCTTGAAAATTAGCCGGAAAAGCATCCTCGAGATCCTCCCAACTTCCAATTGAGTTTTCGGGGAGGCTTTTCAGCCAGTGCCGAGCTGGCCCCTTAAGCTTGAGGGGAAAGTATTTAATGGCATGGAGATCGTCTCCGTGAGCCATATGAATATGTAGGATAAAGTCCTCGATCCAGACTCCAGGGTCTGTGGTTCCGTCGTACATCTCTATGTTCACTGGTTTGAATCCTTCTGGGAATTCGTGATCCAGCACCTCATCGGTGAAACATAGGGGGTGTGCGGCACCCCTGTATTGGGATATGCCATGGTGTTCGGATGGTTGTAGTATTCGGTTTTGATTTTGTGCCGGAGCGCGCTTCCTAGATCCATAGATGGATCTGGTCGCGCCGGATTTTTGGCGCAAGTTCTCACGTAGATCGTGTGTTGACTTATGTGCAACTTTGTTAGCCGCTCTATCGTGGTCACAAGGTGGTGGATCCGGCCGGTTGGCCGTATCATTTTTCGGCTGTGTGGGCGTCGAATTCAGGTAATAGCTTGCGCTTTGGATAGCTATTTGTGTGGTAACTTCCACCATACTTTGTTTCGTTGTCGAGCACTTTGTTCCACCTACTATTGAGCGTATCTTGTGCGGCCTTAAGCCTTTGCTTCTGCTTCTTCAGGCTCCTCGCTGTGGCAATAAGCCTTTTGCGGAGGTTCTCTTGCTCCAAGTGCGTTTCTGGGATGATGTGTGCATATTCGTCCGGACTGTTTTCCTCCCCAGACGGGGTTTGATGAGGTTTATCCTTGGCGTTGCCGTGTTCGGACGCCGGATCCGCACTGTCTTCACCGTTTGCATCTTGATCGTGCTCTGCCAGCGGGGCGGCGCAGTCATCGTTTCTTCTAGAGTCGACTGGACTGCTATTTCCTCTTGCACTGTTATCGCTGTTTTTGCTATGGCAGGACTTAGAGCGGCGCTGCTGACATCGGCGCTTGGGTTGCTTGGAGGGGGCATCCTCTGTTGTCTCTTCGCCATTGCCCTCTTTGGGTGTATCCACCATGTATATGACATGTGATGAAGTGGTTGTCCGGCGCCCTGTGGGCGCTGGTTCCTGTTCGTCTACTGCATCTTCATTCATACCATTGATGTCTTCAGAGTCGAAGTTAAGCATGTCGGTTAAGTCGTCGACAGTGCCTACCAAGTGGGTGGTGGGTGGGCAGCGAATTTCTTTGTCGTCCGCATCCCATTCTAGCCGAACATAGTTCGGCCAAGGTTCTCCTGACAGGGAGAGAGACTTTAATAAATTTAGCACATCGCCAAAAGGCGAGTGCTGAAAGATATCCACAGAGGTGAACTCCATGATCGGCGCCCAGTCGGGTTCGACGGGCACGGATATAAGCGGCTCGGAGTTCGTGCCCAGTGGTGAATCAAGTGGTTCGGCAACGCAGCTCTCGTAAGGGGTGAAGTCATCGTCTGGCTCTATCGCCGCTGAGAGCGCGGCCTTCATGGCGGGGTCTATCCCTCCGCTCTCAGATGGCGCGATTTTCTCTGGATTGACAGCCGGAGTAGTTGCAGATGCGATCTCCCGCATACTGTCCGACGACAGAGTTATGTCATGCTCGTCGTGACTGTGCGACACACCTGACATGGGTTCGAATCCGTCGAAGATCAAGTCTCCGCGGATATCGGCAGTGTAGTTCAAGTTTCCGAATCTGACCTGATGGCCAGGGGCATAGCTCTCGATCTGCTCCAGATGGCCAAGCGAATTGGCCCGCAGTGCGAAGCCGCCGAATACAAAGATCTGTCCAGGGAGGAAAACCTCACCCTGGACCGCATCGTTATCGATGATCGAAGGAGCCATCAAACCTTATGGCGACGGCACAGTGGAACTCTCAATGGAAGCACCAATGTCGGTGTCAAAACCGGCGGATCTCGGGTAGGGGATCCCGAACTGTGCATCTAAGGCGGATGGTAACAGGAGGCAGGGGACACGATGTTTACCCAGGTTCGGGCCCTGTTGATGGAGGTAATACCCTACGTCCTGCTTGATTATTCTTGATGATATGAGTATTACAAGAGTTGATCTACCACGAGATCAGAGAGGCTAAACCCTAGAAGCTAGCCTATGGTATGATTGTATGTTGTCCTACGGACTAAAACCCTCTGGTTTATATAGACACCGGAGGGGGCTAGGGTTACACAAGGTCGGTTACAAGGGAGGATATATACATATCCGTATTGCCTAGCTTGCCTTCCACGCCAAGTAGAGTCCCATCCGGACATGGGACAAAGTCTTCAATCTTGTATCTTCATAGTCCAATAGTCCGGCCAAAGGATATAGTCCGGCTGCCTGGAGACCCCCTAATCCAGGACTCCCTCAGTGGCCGCTCCTCCCGTGTCTGTGGGCGTGCCTCCCGTGCTTGCGGCCGCGCCTCCCGTGCCTGCGGCAATGCCATGCAGGCAGAGACAGAAGACGGGTGCATGGAGAGCGACGAGTCGGTGGCCAGCTTCTCCGTGTCCGCCGCCATCATCGAGGAGAAGTAGAACATGGGAGGCCACCGCCACTTGGGTCCCATGAAGGCCACCGCCGAGGCGATGACTGCGCATTCAGGTGGTTTCTTTGTTGCTTCATCTCTTCCGAGGACCTTCGTCGACCCCGCAAGTGTCTGCCGGACATGAGGAAGACAAAGGGATCCGCTGGTGGACATTTAGATTAGGTACTCCCTCTCCGGCTGGCGGGAAATATTTGTTCTAAGAATGGATAAATTGGATGTATCTATAACTAAAATAAGTCTAGATACATCCATACCTAGGACAAGTATTTCCGGACGGAGGGAGTATTAATTATACCAAGAGAGCCAGATTAGCACCACTTAGTTCATGTAAATGTAATGAAATCCATCATGTTTATATGAAGATCCAGCTTTTCTATACGAAATCTTGCATGCTTATATGAAAATAGTCCATGTTTGCACAAATTTCATCTGGTTGGTTAGAGTTGTGAAAATGTATGCCGCTGGCGTTTGATATTGTCCATCGCGGAAGGAAGCGGGAGGAAACTTGTCGGCTGTCGTTGGAGATGCTCTTATGTTGGAAATAATAGAGTCACATCCAATCCATTTGAGTTAATTGCATGTATGATTGTCCCTCTATAAAAAGTTAATTGCATGTACAGTGTACACATGACTTGCAGGGTGGCTTCAGCTTCATATAGAAAGTTAAAAAGAAACAAGTCCATCCTTAATCTTGTATTCTAAGTACTCTGTGAGTTCCACTATCAGTACAGTAGCGAAAGAAGTATATATTAGATAAGTAATATATAATATAAAAATCTAAAGTTAATAACAGAATTCGAACTCAGGTCATCGCGTTGCGAGCATCCGGCGCTAACCAGTCCATCACATTTTTGTTGTAGACCATGCTGGAGATATATCCCCATGTCTACTCTTATACTCCATCCGTTCCTAAATATTTGTCTTTTTCATATTTGAAATGGACTACCACATACAGATGTGTATATGGACATATTTTAGAGTGTAGATTCACTCATTTTGCTTTGTATGTAGTCACTTGTTGAAATCTCTAAAAAGACAAATATTTAGGAATGGAGGGAGTAGAAAACAGAGTTGGTGATGATGGTGTGCGTGCCATCCTGCAATATAGGCCGTCGGATTTATATCTAACGGAAGGAAGGAAACTATGGCAATTTTGCAAAAAGATACCCACACCCCTCTCCACGTTTGCAAATAAGGCCTTCCCTCATTCATCCTTTTCTCTACTCTTACTAGCAATGTGCCCGTGCGTTGCAAAAGATCCAAAATATAATAATACATGTTCACAAACTTGAAACAAAAACACTCTAGTTTGGTGTATATATCACTAAAATATACTCGTATTAGGTTTCACTCAAAATATTCCTTGTGGCTGTTTTGATGAGGTGGGGGAGGGATGTGGTTGGTTTCAATATACTAAGGGGTTTCTGCAAATTGGAGCAGACAAGTGGGGTCTTGTTGCAAAAAGCCATGAATTACATCATAGTCGTTAGATGCAGATCTGATGGTTAGAAATGACTGATGGCAGACACACCGTCATCACCAACTGAGTCTTTTATAGGAGTAGAGATAAAAAAACAGAGTTGGTGATGATGGTGTGCCTGCCATCCTGCAATATAGGCTATTCGATTTATATCTGACGGACAGGAAGGGAACTATGGCAATTTTGCGAAAAGATACCCACACCCCTCTCCACATTTGCAAATAAGGCCTTCCCTCGTTCATACTATTTTCTCACAAGATAAACTACTCATATAAATGCATCTTGATGTTCCGTGCAACACATGGGCATCTTGCTAGTCTCTCACAAGATAAACTACTCATACAAATGCATCTTGATGTTCCGTGCAACGCACGGGCATCTAGCTAGTTTCTTTTAAAATAGTTACTACGATAATTGGGTTGAAGTGATGTATTTTATGTTTGTCCCGAATGATTTCAGATTCACTAGTAGTAACAAAGAAAAGGTTATCTTGTTAATTAATAGAAAACAGGGTGAAAACTATCACATGAGGCCGGTAAAAACAAATCACATTGGGTTCAGCGTCATCGTCACTATAGCTGTGCGCACGCAGAAGTCTACATATCGAGGGGGCTACGGAGAAAAAGACATATCGAGTGTGTCCGAGCAAGGCATAGAGACACAATGTTTGAGAGAGAAACCAATTGACAGATTAAGATCAGATCGAGTTGTCACCCTTCTGCTGTCATTGTTGGGGTTGGGGTGGGGGTGGGGAGGGGGAGGGGAGAAAGACGTATTGAGAGTGTGTGCGGTATGCACAAAGGCACAACTAGCGAGTGTGTGTGTGTGTATCAGTGTGTGTTTGAAAGAGGAGTAGATAGATTACTATCAAGATCAAGGTGCCACCCTACTCCTTCATTGTCAGGTAGTGTGTGTGTGTTTGAGAGAGAAGCCAGTCGATAGATTAGTATCAAGATCGAGGTGTCATCCTACTCCTTTGGTGTCGGGAAGTGTGTGTGTGTGGGTGGGTGGGGGGGGGCAGTGACACTTACATATCTCTACTCTTATAAAAAACAGAGTTGGTGATGATGGTGTTCCTGCCATCCTGCAATATAGGCCATCCAATTTATATCTGACGGATAGGAAGGAAACTATGGAAATTTTGCAAAAAGATACCCAGACCCATCTCCACATTTGCAAATAAGGCATTCCCTCATTCATCCTTTTCTCCCACAAGATAAACTACTCATACAAATGCATCTTGATGTTTCGTGCAACGCATGGGCATCTTGCTAGTAGGGAGGAGTGTGTGTGACACATATCTATATTAAGGGATAGGTAGATAGGATGTCTGCGAGGCATACTTAAAGCATCACGAAGATAAACAAATGGTGTGCATGCAAATGCCGGAAAGATGAAGCGATAAACAATGCCTATGCGAGCGCATTAGTGGCTGTGGGTGGGCGGAATTAAAGGGGTGGGCGTGTTCGACAGAGAGAGCGTGTGTTTTTCTGTGTGAGAGACTTGTAGGATGGGGTAGAAAGATGAATTATAACCTAGATGGAGGGAGAGAAATACACGAAGTGCGCGTGTGTGCTTCCGATGCCCATGGGGAAATGAGATATGTATGCGTGTGAGAGAAATTGCACAATTCATTCACGTATCACTATCTAGCGATCGTGGACGTGCATCGCTTGAACATAAATCAATATCTACTTAGTATCGTGGCCAAAGCTACACCATCGATTCAACTCTATAAAGATTGGACACTCACATATCACATTTTTCTATCTAAATAAACCTTTTCAATTGTGCATGCCAAAGTTACAGTGATGTTTCTTCAAACCACCAATGTAGCTATCATGTACATGCACCATTGTTACGCTTGCATTCAAATTCATTAGTCTTGGATGATTTAAGGTTCTATTATGAAATAATATATGTAATATTCATAAGTGAATTCAACGGGTACGCAATTTATGAAATGGAGGCTATGTAATCATATGAGGTAACACTTTTAAGTAGCGGACTACAATATCCATTTCTTTTGTGGGACTACAATATCCATTTCTTTTTGTGCGCCTCTACACTGACACGTCAATGCATTATGTTTAAAGTAAATAACCAATAGCACTAAATTATCTATTTACACGAGAAATACATAGGCTGAGCGTTTGATCCCTTTTTTTGTGAACACGCCTCTACACCCGTACGATTGGCCGCTCCCGTGTGAACGTCCAACTTATCGGCGCATCATCCCGTGTTATTGTCTTTTTTTCTGGGGTGGAGTTCACACCAGTTATGAACTTCTGACGCGTGCCCCGTGTACACAGTCTCGCATGACCTTCCCGCTAGCACGGTCCAAAATTAGTTGAAACTGGATACGAACGATCCCGCGGGCGGCAAAATCTCCCGCCTCCTTCTAAAATTTCCGCCACCTAGTCTTTAGCATGCGAAATCCCCCTTTTGTCCTTGGTGCACGGAGGACAATAGTAACAGTACCGCTCTCATCTACATAATAGGTCGGGGCTGCTTTGGTAACTTCCGGTTCCCCCCACCACACGATACCCCCATTTCTTCCCCCTCCCGCAAAAATGACTAACTCCATAGGACCAGAGCATCTTACATCACGCCGTCCGTACTTCATCAGCCTTTCTTCCCTCCCCTCTTGAAATCCTAGGCTGCTCATCCACCGGCGTACCAGAGCCCATTCACTGCCAGTGGCGTCCACCTCACT